>NW_011407498.1:0-582 GCF_000754665.1 Bison bison bison | reverse complement strand
TTTTTTCCCTGCCAAATTCTAATCTTATCTCAAGGATAATACCCTCTGATCTTAAATTATAACCATTTACAGATCTCCTTAAAATCCATTTGTGTGCTTTGGAAAGACAGCTAAAACTTGCTATCTATAAAGACATAATGGAGCTATAATTCATGTTCATTCTGGGAGGCCCAAGACACCATTATTTAAGAAAATGAGAGAACACAGAAAGGAACTAGCGTTTAGGAGACTAGAATAGAGTTGTTTGAAAAGATTAAGAGACATGATCACTGTGGTTGTCATCTGTACATTTGCAGAGGAGCCAATCAGGAACAAACTGACCCAATTATCTAGCAATTACTGTGCCCAGCCCTTTGGGTGCAGAAGCCTGGAATCTAATGAGAAAGACAAAGCTAAAACATACTAAGCATTTACATAAATATTTTTAGGTTCACAAAACCTTTTCTTCATATGCATGAATAAAATAATAAAGCAAAAATTATATTAAAAAAAAAAAGAGAATAAGTTGAGCTGCTTGTTGAAGTTATAGGAGTGACCAGAGCAGGGCATCACTGGTGTATCTTGGTTTCTCACTGCTTCAGC
>NW_011407497.1:0-531 GCF_000754665.1 Bison bison bison | reverse complement strand
TGTCCCTATCTGCTAAATGACAAGGTTTAACCAGACCTGAAAGCCCCCACTCTCGGTTTCATGGCTCTCTGGCTCTGGAAGTCCTAAGGAGACCAGCTCTGGGGGTGGGCGTTACTCTACGGTGCCTTGAGCCTTTGCTGGAGCCTCCTGGGCCCTCTGTCCTGGACATGGGAGTAGCCGGTTCATCCCGTGGTCTTGCCCCCAGGATGGCCCGGATCACAAACTGCATCTCTTTGAGAACCCAGCTTTCGGCGGCCGCAAGATGGAGATAGTGGACGATGACGTGCCCAGCCTCTGGGCTCACGGCTTCCAGGACCGTGTGGCGAGTGTCCGGGCCATCAACGGGACGTAAGGGACCCGGCCCCACCCTTGCCCTGCCCTGTCCTCCAGTTCCCATGCCTCAGGCTCCAAATGGAATCTCTGTTCACAGTTTCCTACCTAACTGGCGTTTCCCGCTCCCCCCAGGTCTGGAGGCCCTTCATTCGAGTCAGGGCCCCTACACCAGCCTTGCTCAAAGCCCCCATGATTTGA
>NW_011407496.1:0-670 GCF_000754665.1 Bison bison bison | reverse complement strand
TTATAGTTAGTAATCATGTGTATGTTATTTGCTCAGTTGTATCTGACTCTTTGTGACCCCGTGGACTGTAGCCTACCAGGCTCCTCTGTCCATAGAATTCACCAGGCAAAAATATTTATTGAAGTGTGTAGCCATTCCCTTCTCCAGGAGATCTTCCCAACCCAGGGATTGAACCCTGGTCTCCTTCATGGCAAGCAGATTTTTACCATCGGAGCTACCACGGAAGCCCTTGGTAATTGTTGAGGATGGCCAATAACTATTAAACATATAGTACTTTCCAGATATTGCTATAAGAAATTTCATATTTAGAAACTAATTATTCAAAAAATCACCATATAAAGAGATATTGTCTTTACCTTGATTTTACAGAGAAGTAAACTGAGGCATAGGAATTGTAATGAAATTGCCACTGTATTTGTTATTTTTTATAGTTTCAATGTATCAAGCAGAGAAGGGAAGGCAGGAGAGAGGTAAACAGATGTCTTCCCCAAATTAATGGAGAATCAGAAGTCACACATTATTGGAATCTGGGGAGATCTTCAGAGATTATCTAATCACTTTTATTTTATGAATGGGAGCCTGGGATCCTAGGGAATGAGCGATTAAGCAACAAAGTGGGAGGAAAAAACTAGCTATTTTGCCTACTTACATAGTGTATTTACCAGATGAT
>NW_011407495.1:0-715 GCF_000754665.1 Bison bison bison | reverse complement strand
TGATGGGACCAGATGCCATGATCTTGGTTTTCTGAATGTTGAGCTGTAAGCCAACTTTTTCACTCTCCACTTTCATTTTCATCAAGAGGCTTTTTAGTTCCTCTTCATTTTCTGCCATAAGGATGGTGTCATCTGCATATCCGAGGTTATTGATATTTCTTCTGGCAATCTTGATTCCAGCTTGTGGTTCTTCCAGTCCAGCATTTCTCATGATGTATTCTGCATATAAGTTAAATAAGCAGGGTGGCAATATACAGGCAATATATGTACTCCTTTTCCTATTTGGAACCAGTCTGTTGTTCCATGTCCAGTTTGAAGTCCACAAAAGCTCATCACTGAGGCTGCATTCTGCAGACTTGTGTGTTCCCGGTCCTGGTCAGAGGGGATCTCACGCAGGATACAATGTTGCACTCCCAGTAGGATATTTTAATAAGAACCTTGAGGCACAGAAGATAAAGAGATTCCAGGAGTGAACATAGGATACATTGAGGGTTCTGGAGACCACGATCCTGGGAAGCATGGGTATGTGTCTGGTCTGGGAAAGACAGGACATGGGAGGAATTGGCCTTGGGTTTTTTCCTGCGGAGTTGCAGAAAATGGGGTAGTGGGGAGAATGGTCGGTGGCCAAGCCCTGCTGTAAATGAGGGGGAGACCCCCTCCCCTTGTCTTTGTCACATAGCAGTGGGATGAACAATCTGTCACTGAAAGTGCCTGA
>NW_011407494.1:0-885 GCF_000754665.1 Bison bison bison | reverse complement strand
TAAATATTTTATATTATATTGCCATAATATATATATTTTTAACTTAGTTATCTTACTGTGTCTATTCACTCCTATTCTCTTTGTATCTCTTTTTTTCTCAAGTGTGGGGATACAGATTCTAGTATAACTAATATCTTGCTATCAGATTTTTCTGTTGTCACATTATTTTCTGCATCATTTGATGAACCAGACTACATTTTCCTATATTCCTATTAAACTATTTGATGATGCTTTTTATTTTGTTGTATAATTGGGTGAGCAATCATGTGATAAACATAAGTTTGGTATGGAATCAAAGAAACAATCTTAAAAACAATGAATATATTTTCAGGAAGTTGCTAAGATGTTAAATGTATTTGAAAGAAGGATTGTAGAAACGTATTACTTCTTTGTAGACTTTATGACTACAAAAATAAAACTGAGAAAAACATCTAATATAGTTGATGGATCATAGTTTTCTTTTATAACCTAACATTATATTTTTTGAAATGTGTATAAGTGGTATAAAGTTGTGTGTTTAGCTAAATTAAAAATGAGTGTGGGTGTCAAAAATGTAAAAAGAATAAAAAATATACTCCTCCCCAAAATGCAAGTCAACATAAGATTAATCATAGAAGGTGGAGTGTAATGTTTTGGACATTTAGAAAAATGAGAAAAATGAAGATGATAAACAAAGGAGAGACACAGTACAGGGTTTTCCAAGCTATAGGTTCTAACATAATATTTAACAAAAAGACTTTATAATTCAACCTAGAAAATCATTTTTTTTCAGAAACCAAGAAACTATAAGTCCCAAATCATGGCTCATATTAAATTGTGATTACACCTATAATTCTAACACCTAAGACAAATTGATGTGTGTGTATGTTTGTGTGTGCATGTGTT
>NW_011407493.1:0-761 GCF_000754665.1 Bison bison bison | reverse complement strand
ACAGTACCCTTGCCTGGAAAATTCCAGACAGAGGAGCCTGGTAGGCTACAGGTCACAAAGAGTCGGACACAACTGAGGAACTTCACTTTCACTTTGGAAGATTATCTAGTCCACAGAACTCATTGAACAGATGGGAATATTGGCCCTTTGACAAGTCAGCTAGACTTGTAAGCTCCATGAGAGCAGAAACCAAGTGTGTTACAATCATCACAATAACCCCTGTGTCTTCATATTTCCTAGTAAGAAGTTGGCACTCAAAAAATACTTTTCTGAAAGAATGAGTGAGTGGATGAGACTTAGAAATTTTTGACCTATATTAACTGGTCAAAAGTCACATGGAGGAAACTTACAGCCTGCAATGGTACAGTAAGTTGAGTTTCCTGACGCCGTTGGTCTATACTTGATCATCTGCCATATCCAACTAAGATCTGGAATGGTTGGTTTACTTAGGTCTTCTGACCTTGCAAAGACTATGAAGTGTGTGTGTGTGTGTGTGTGTGTAGTGTGTGTTTAGGGTGTGTGTGTGTGGTTTGTGCATGTGTGTGTTATAATTTGGGGATCATGCTGTGTGCACCATGGATCTTGCCTGATATGGCAGCAATTACAAAGTCTAGACCTTGTTGTCATAATATAATAGGAATTTCTGTCTCCTCCTTCCCCATAACATTACTGAAAACAAGTCACAGATGCAGTATGTGGTTATTAATCACTCCTGTTAGCCAGACTGCATCTCAGTGGCATGTTGTGCATTATTAAATTAT
>NW_011407492.1:0-565 GCF_000754665.1 Bison bison bison | reverse complement strand
TTTCGGCAAGTGCAGAACACTTGTGAGAGAAGAGGCATCTGCAGCCCCCCAGAGGGAAGATGGGGGAGACGGAGCTGCGGTGGGGAGACAGTGACGCGGGTTCAAAGGGATTCAGAAGGTCAAGGGCAGGGCCTGGCAGTGCACGGGCTGAAGGACGATGGCAGGCCCTGGATAACTCCTGGGTTCTGGCTCAGACAAAGAATCAGAGAAGGTTCACAGCCCAAAGTGGGAACAACCCAACTGACCATCACCACGTGGATGGAACGAGCCACATGATCAGTAAGTTACGACTTGGCGATAAAAAGAAATAAAACACAGAGGCTACCATGTGGATGAGCCTCACGGCCATGCTGCTGGATGAGAGAAGCCAGATGTGAAAGCCCACACACCACGTGACGTGCTCACGTGGATCGTCCAGAAGAGGGGACTCCGTGTGTGGAGACAGAACATGGTCAGCGATTGTCAGGGCTGGAAGGGGGATTGAGGATGAGCCGCAGAGAAACATCGCGGGTGACGGTTTTTCAGATGTAAACATATGTAAATTTTATAAGAATATACATGTTTA
>NW_011407491.1:0-566 GCF_000754665.1 Bison bison bison | reverse complement strand
GAATTTTAGTAATAAAGTTGCAGCTAAATACGGGTGGACACTAGAAAAATTCAGGATCCAACCCAGTTTGCAGGTAAATAATAAAACTTCAAGGAAACGTAATAGCACTAGAACTAGAACCTAATACCCACACAAGTGTAGTACACTTTCTATTGGACCATTTTTTTTCCTATCATCTCCCTCATTTCTACTGAAGACAGGAAAGCTAAGACCTAATTTTTTGCAAAGGAAGTCTAAATTCAATAAACTTGGCCTGATTATTTACCTAAGTACAGTAAGAATAACAATTTGCAAATAGGCGCTTTTAAATCAGCTTTGCTGGAACGAAATTTTCATAGCCTCTTGAGGCTAGGAAGCCACAGCAAAGACTTGTTGTCAAACCTAGAGATCTGGATGAATTCCTCTCTTCCTGAAGTCCCCAAAACATCCTAAAGTTCCTGTGCCTGCCAGAAGTGATCTTCCTTACTCACCTGGTAAGGCTGATGGGAATTCTGTCAGCAAGGTCCCAGGCTGTTTTTCCAACGGGTTTTTATGGCTCCCTATGGTTAACCTTGGTTTCCTCAAGT
>NW_011407490.1:0-572 GCF_000754665.1 Bison bison bison | reverse complement strand
CTCCAGGGGATCTTCCTGACCCAGGGACTGAACCTGAGTCTCCTGTATTGCAGGCAGATTCTTTACCATCTGAGCTACCGGGGAAGCCTTGGTAAATAATTGTAATGAAGCAAATAAAGCAATGTATGTAAAAAGTTTTATAATTCATAAAGTTTGCTAAACATGTAAACCGTTCATAGAATTTGACCTACAAATTAAGGGTGCTTCTCTCCATCCACTGTACCCAAGGAAAGGAGCTAATGAATGATTTTATACTGAATGCATTGTACTTCAAGGTCATTTGTGTTTCAGTGGAAAATATGCGTAATGCAAAAGAAAGCAACTCAAAGTGTCTTCAGGATGCTGGGGTTGGTATTTGGGGATGGTGGTTTTCCTTTTTCCTCATGCCTCTGTTATCAGCACATGCACATGAGGTCAACATTCTTCTTACCTCCAGAAACCATCTCACTCCTAAATTCTGGTAATGGCTTCTGCAGCAGGGATGATCACAGAAAGGGAAGGCCACTGCAGAGCACACACAGCCCGGGCCAGCTCTTACTGACTCCTGTGGGGCACATCATAAACTTTGATAG
>NW_011407489.1:0-749 GCF_000754665.1 Bison bison bison | reverse complement strand
CTGTTCACGAAGAAGACGTGTCTAGCTTATGGAAGCCCTGCTTTCTTCCTCATTACTAGAATATCTGGCTTAATTATGGGAACCTGCACCCTGAGAATGACACAGATAACAGAAAGTAAGTATAGAAGAGTCTGGAAACCTTACGCATTGTGAGAAATTGTGGCGAGGACTGGGTGGTACAGCAGGTAAGAATTTTTCTTTGATGTTAGGCACTATTGGAGAGCTTTGCTCTTTTTAGATTTCTGTTCATAGTCAAGTTTTAATCCTTGAGCTCCCGAGGCTGGTCTGGGGTTAGTTACCATCAAGAGTTACCCATTTTCGAAGCCCTTACTCTCGCAGCTCCTGTGGCTTTTTTCCTAAGTCAGTTTTACCGTCCTTGCCATTTTTTCCCCCTCAAAGAGTTCTCCCTAGAGGTTCCTAAGTTTTTATGAGCTTCTTGAGAGTGCCGACCAGTTTGCCAGAGGGCTTCAGTGTTGCTAAATCCTGAGTCAAACTCTCTGCCCTTTCCCCCAGGCTTACTAGGCTCTAGCAGTGGAATAGAAACAAGCAGGAAATGGGAACTAACTGTAGAGAGACAAGGGGCCCCGTCTGGAGCATGAACTTGGTTTGAAGACCAACTCTACAGCTGTACTGCTAACCCTGCCCTCAATTTTAGACTGCCCTGGACGTTGAGGATTCACTCTGGCTATCTCTCAAGTGATTTTTAAAATTCAAATTACTTTAACTTACCAGTGGGAAAGACTGTGGTT
>NW_011407488.1:0-668 GCF_000754665.1 Bison bison bison | reverse complement strand
TGTCTGCCTTCAAAGAACCTTGAAGTAGTAATTCTCAGGTCCTTTGGGTGAAATCATAGAGGATCATCAGTAAATACTCTTTCTCTAGTCTGCCTCTTGCCCTTCTCACCAGCTAGTCAGGACTTTCCGGTGAGTTACATTCTGTGCTAAGATGCTTCAGTCATATCCAACTCTGTGTGACTCCATGGACTGTACTCTGCCAGGCTCCTCTGTCCGTGGGATTCTCCAGGGAAGAATGCTGGAGTGGGTTGCCATTTCCTTCTCCGGGAGATCTTCCCGACCCAGGGATCGAAGCCTCATCCCTTCATGTCTCCTGCATTGGCAGGCAGGTTCTTTACCACTAGCGCCACCCAAGAAGCCAGAGGTTACACTCCAACATTCCCATGTAAGGATCCTCCAAGAATGATACTCAATGACTAGAATGTCTCGAAAGAAGAGCAAGAAAGCCTCAGATCAGGACATATGCATGCTTTGGTTATTGACAGTTGGTATGTAAAGTAGTTTTTTGTTAACACTTTTATTTGATGCGCAGTAAACAAGGTCATTTTCCCTCGAATGTCCCATAGAGGATAGGAACTGAATTTCATTAAGGTCTTATTCAGAGACAATTTGCATAACAAGTATCAACATCTATTTTAAAGTAAAATAGACTACAAAGTGGCAAAGCT
>NW_011407487.1:0-672 GCF_000754665.1 Bison bison bison | reverse complement strand
GCGGGGTCCCAGCTGGCAGCCGCATATTTCTCACAGACCTGGGGGGCGGCCTGCTCCAGGTGGAGATGCTTGCCCTGCGGGAGGAGGATGCTGGCGAGTATGCCTGTGTGGTGGAGGGCCTCTCGGGAACCCAGACTGTGCACAGGGTCACTCTGGATGTGCTTCCTGCAGGTGAGCTATCCCAGCCTGGCCAGCAGCCCTGGCCTGCCCTCCTGCCCCAACCTGCCGCTCTTGGGTCCCTGGTGGGTGGGAGCCCTTGTGGGTGAGGAATATGGGCCAAATGCCCAATATTCTTTTGACAGCTCTGCAGGGAACGGAAGCCAAACCGGGTGAGAAGTCCAAGATAAATCAGCCAAAGAGCAGTCCCCTTTCCGCTCCTGCATGGGTGGGTCTCCCCACAGGAAGTCATATCCTTCTTCCCCCATTCAGGGCCTTGGCCTCCTCATCCAGCATTTTCAACATACTCTATGCTGTTTTTTTCCCCTTAGAAATGTTTTAAACAAAGTTTTGATTCAGACATATCAACCGGAATTAATTTTTTGGTATATGTTCCAGGCTTAAGATTAATGGCTTAAAAACTACTGAATTTATACCTTATTTTATAAATCTTCACTGAGCATCTAGTATGTGTCTCATGTAACAGGCAGGGTACATTCAATGGCTGGATTCCTT
>NW_011407486.1:0-541 GCF_000754665.1 Bison bison bison | reverse complement strand
CAGGGAAGCCTGGTGGGCTGCAGTCCACGGGGCCACAAAGTCAGACACGACTGAGCAACTGAGCACACACGTACAGTGTATATATGCCAGTCCCAGTCTCCCTATCCACCCTACCCAGTAAGTCTGTATTTTAAATATAGCATTTAATTAGATTATATCATTATAATATTATTATAATAATAAGATACTAGAATCAATCAAGAAACTTTTACATGGGGAAAACATGGACTTTTTACAAATTCTCAGTTACTAGAACATTTTTTTTTCTTTTTTTCAGCCTGAAATTGACCACTGAAAAAATTTTTTAAAGTTTGAAGCAGGTAGATATAGGGCAGGTAAAGTACTCTTGTGTTGTGTAATTTGGAAGAAGACCATTCAGAGCATCTGTGGATAAGCTGATGGCAGTGCACAACTCACAACAGGAGAAAAACAGTTTGTAAGCAGCTGTGGGTAAAAGTTCCACATTCTTAGTTATGTTGAGCTGTTACTTATGTTAGGAAACGTAAGAAGAAAATCCACTGCTAGCAAATATAGGATCTGT
>NW_011407485.1:0-580 GCF_000754665.1 Bison bison bison | reverse complement strand
ATTTTTTTTTTTTTTTGGCAAAGAAAAGCATTTTTAAAAACAGGTTCCCAGGAACACCAGTGCTGTGAGATGCCTTGGGGTAAGGTGGGGGTGGTGGGGAAGGCTTCCTTTGCCAAGAGTTTGGAAAGCAGCCTTCCCAGATTGGAGAGATTTATGGTACACATTAGCATATTAAAGACTGAATTTCTGTGGAAAAGAACCCTGTTTAATCCAGTGTTACACAAAACCACTTGGTCACGGATTCTTTTTTTTTATCAAAGAATATCTATTAACATCCCTTTGAGAAATCCTACAGGAGAGTTTTAGAAATGACTGTCTGTAAGCAAGTCTAATTAATTTTGTGTTAATTCGAATCCCAGATTTGGACAGGATCTAGTTAATTTGGTTGTCCTTGCAGGAATGTTTTCTCACAGCCTTTCTTCTGGGTCATTGGCTTTCTAATTCATGGATAACTCACACTTTCAGCCTACTTGAGTTGTAACTGAGCCAGAATCTGCTCATTGTAACTCCCACCCTCATATCTTGGGTCAGCAGGATATTAAACATGTATGTCAGCTCTTAAATATGTGAAGAATTAATT
>NW_011407484.1:0-580 GCF_000754665.1 Bison bison bison | reverse complement strand
TCCCCCCTTTCCTGTTTTCTCCTTCCTCTCCTTCTTCTGCTTAAAAATATTCCTACCACTGCTCCAGGTCCGACGATGTCCTGAATTCATCTCCACCCACTTTGTGTCTTTCAAGCCACAAGGAAAACCTCCGATGAGACTAATGGTAAAGAGTGACACCCGCATGCCCTGAGGTCAGCGGGCAGGGACGCGGAAATGTGCAGGCGAAGGCAGGGACGCGCGTGGGTGGACTGGCCCGTCCCCGGGAACATCTGTGACTTGCCCCTGCTCTCCTCACGCTGGCGCTCCCGTTGCACACTCTCACGCTGCATCTTAGGATCCTTCCGTGTGCACGGAGCTCTGCCCCTCGGGTCGTGATGAGCGCACAGGCTCCACAAACAGCAGCTTCCTTGCTGACGGGCGCGGATGTGCGTCTCTGGTTTTCCTCGTAAACGTGCTGCCACAGCGACATTCTGGCCTGAGCCTGGGCTCCCAGGGGCGAGCCTGTCCTGGAGCAAGGAGGAGGCTGGTAGGCTGCAGTCCATAGGGTCGCTAAGAGTCAGACACGACTGAGCGACTTCACTTTCACTTTTCACTTTCA
>NW_011407483.1:0-665 GCF_000754665.1 Bison bison bison | reverse complement strand
TTATCCAGGCAAGAATACTGGAATGGGTAGCCATTCTCTTTGCCAGGAGATCTTCCTGACTCAGGGATCAGGCTCGGCTCTCCTGCATTGCAGGCAAATTCTTTATCATCTGAGCCATCAGGGAAGTAAGGAGTTAGGAAAATCTAAACTGTTATTTTTGAATCGTTGTCTGTTTAATGTGGACAACTCCAAAAGTTAAAATCCCAAAGGATACTCAGGTATAAAAGCATGCTCATGCTTTCGTGAGTTTTACCACAAGGGGTTTGATTTGCTTTTCACAGTGAAAAATAATCATCCTCCCAAGCTTTGGTCAGTAGGAAGAGAAGAGGAGACATTTTTAAATATGCCAGAGCATTCTTTGAATAAAGTCTGATATCAGGAGAAAATATTTAAACAGAGCCTTACCTGATGAAGATTGATTAGCACATAACTGACTCGTAGAAAGGGAAATACCAAACTCCTGCACACTCTAACCATCCTGTCCCATCTAAAGAGGGTAGTGAGAGGGGGAGTGAACTGAGAAGTGTGTATAAAGTTTAGAGTTTAGAGGCATAAGCTCAGTAAAAGACTGAGACCCTATCATAGTACTAGAGAACATTTCTGCCCCCCTCCCACACCTCACCAGCATGCTATTAAAAATCTGTTTTATTAGCACAAGTTCTTTT
>NW_011407482.1:0-719 GCF_000754665.1 Bison bison bison | reverse complement strand
CTAACTGTTTCTTCCTGACCTGCATACAGATTTCTCAAGAGGCAGGTCAGGTGGTCTGGTATTCCCATCTCGTCAAGAATTTTCCAGTGTTGTGGTCCACACAATCAGAGACTTTGGCAGAGTCAATAAAGGAGAAGTATATATTTTACTGGAACTCTCTTGCTTTTTCACTTTTAGAAGAATGAAAGCAAAAACACATTACACCTAAGGTAAGGGATGTAGCAAACCCTAATAGGCAGCTATATTAAACAATAAATATTGCAGCATAATAAATGCAATAGAGAATAGAAAAACCACAGAGGTACTCAACAAATGAAAATTTCATTGTTCAGAAAGGTCAGAAGTTGACACAACTTTCACGATATTGTTCAAGGGAGGAAGAAGACTCACATCGCTAAAATTAGGAATAGAAAAGGAAAAATCACTACGAACTTTAGAGGAATAAACATAATTGTAAAGGAATACCATGGCACTAATTAGAAAATTTAGATGAAATGGACAAATTTCTAGAAATACACAAATGAGTGAAATTGACTCAAGAAGAAACTGAAAATCTGAGTAGCAAAGAGATAGAATTATTCATTTTTAAACTTCTTACCCACCGCACCTCACAAAAGTCCCCCTACCATACCTAGACTCAAAAAGCCTCACTGCTGAATTCTACCAAATATTTAAACTAAAAGTCATGTCAGTTCTCCAGACATACATTCTAAATGTAT
>NW_011407481.1:0-536 GCF_000754665.1 Bison bison bison | reverse complement strand
TTCCTCTTCTTGGGCTCTAAAATCACTGCAGATGGTAACTGCAGCCATGAAATCAGAAGATGATTGCTTCTTGTCAGGAAAGTGTGCTGAAAAGCAGAGACATTCCTCTGCCGACAAAGGTCTGTACAGTCAAGGCTATGGTCTTCCCAGTGGCCATGTACGGCTGTGCGAGCTGGATGGTAAAGAAGGTGTAACGCCAAAGAATTGATGCCTTTGGACTATGGTGCTGAAGAAGATTCCTGAGAGTCCCTTGGACAGCAAGGAGATCAAACCAGTCAATCTTAAGGGAGATCAACCCTGAATACTCGTTGTAAGGACTGATGCTGAGGTTGAAACTCCAGTATTTTCCTCATCTAATGAGAACAGCCGACTCATTGGAAAAGTCCCTGATGCTGGGAAAGATTGATGGCAGGAGAAGAGGGTGTCAGAGGATGAGATGGCTGGATGGCATCACTGACTCAACGGACATGAGTTTGAGCAAACTCTGGGAGATGGAAGGACAAGGAAGCCTGATGTGCTGCAGTCCATGGGGCTGT
>NW_011407480.1:0-560 GCF_000754665.1 Bison bison bison | reverse complement strand
GAGGCCTTTTCCACGGGAGTCAGTAAAGGGTCTGTCACGGGCTGCTTGTTCTTATGGAGAAGATTAAAAATCTCCTGCTCCAGGGGAGTTCCTGCTTTCCAGCCACTGACCACATGTTCAATGGGAGCAAAGACTGATTGGGGCTTGCTCAGGGGAAAAACCAGCTGCTCTGCTTGCCAGTTCTTCAGAACGACAGGATCCCATTTGGAGAGGATTTGGGAGCTTTTATTGAATGCCACTTCTCTGTGGATCCGCTCAATCTCTTCTCTGTGAAGTGGTAACTCCACAGTCTTCTTCAATTTCACTCAATTTAGCTGCTTTTTCACAGCAGCCAATGAGGATGAAGTTTTAACAGGCTCAAGCAGATCTGAAAAGACCAGCTTTTCTCCTGATTCTTCAGAACTTAAACTGAACTCTGACACCTTCAGACTAGCCTCTGACCTCTCAGCCAATTTCTGCCTATCCTTTCCATTAAGTGAATTGATTGATTCCAGAAGCTTCTGATGCTTTCTTTCTCCATCTTTGTCCCCTTCATCTTCACTGGTGCTCAAGGGGTAGTC
>NW_011407479.1:0-575 GCF_000754665.1 Bison bison bison | reverse complement strand
TGGGCTACTTCTCCACTGGGAGTTGTGGTTAGGCGTGTATTCTGTGGGGTTTTTTTTTTTTTTCCTCCTGGTTATGTTTCCCTCTGAGATTCCAAAACTCCCCAAAGACCCACCGGTGAGAGGGTTTCCTGCCGTTTGGAAACTTCTCCCTCATGACTCCCTCCCCAGGACGGGTCTCCATCCTTAGCTCTTTTGTCTCTCTTTTGTCTTTTGTATTTTGTCCTACCTCCTTTCGAAGAGAATGGGCTGCTTTTCTGGGTGCCTGGTGTCCACCAGCGTACAGAAATTGTTTTGTGGAAGGTCCTTAGTATTCAAATGATCTTTTGATGAATTTATGGGTGAGAAAGTGGTTTCCCTGTCCTATTTCTCCACCATCTTAGGACCGCCACCACCCCCCCAAGGTTTTTCATTTATAAGTAGTGATACAAAGCTATCTTTTAAAGAAATTGTTGTAAAATACACCTAACATAAAATTTATCATCTTAACCATTTTAGGTGCACATTTCAGTGGTATCAAATACACTCACTTTTTTTTTTTTGGTGCCCAACAGATATATATATATATATATATATAT
>NW_011407478.1:0-566 GCF_000754665.1 Bison bison bison | reverse complement strand
GCCTGGAGAATCCCAGGAACGGGGGAGCCTGGTGGGCTGCCGTCTGTGGGGTCGCACAGAGTCGGACACGACTGAAGTGACTTAGCATAGCATAGCATAGCATCACAGTAAAAAAATGCATAGGATTGTTAAATGCTAAATTCAAGGTGGGGTGAGTATGGAGAGATGTATTCAAGGAAGTATATGGAGGGTCTATGGGAGCTCGTTGTGCAATTCATATTTTTGTATGTCCGAACTACTTAATAACTTAAATGTGGTTTGGAACCTGTAAATCTCAGAGGGCTGAACACAGGCAAAAGCTTAAGTCAGCCCCAGGGATGCCTCCAGACAGGGAGCTCCCTTGGAAGACAACTGTTAGCAAGATGAGCCAAAATAAAAAACATCCTCAGGAGAACAAATCAGCAGGTGACTTTACAACCAAGAAACTCAGATGGGGAGCATGCTTGGAGACTGCTGCTGCTAAGTCGCTTCAGTTGTGTCCGACTCTGTGCGACCCCATAGATGGCAACCCACCAGGCTCCCCCGTCCCTAGGATTCTCCAGGCAAGAACACTGGAGTGGGTTGCC
>NW_011407477.1:0-585 GCF_000754665.1 Bison bison bison | reverse complement strand
GTGGAAATAGTGAGGAGCTTTCAGAGAGTGGATATATTTTAAAGTTATAGTTTGCTGTTGGGATGAGTATGAGTTTTTAAAGAAAAGAGAGGATTTAATTTTAGGAACTGTATAGCTATGTGATCTCGGGATACTAATTTTAACTTTTGTAGGTATGTTTTCTCATTTATGAAACCTATTTTACAGTAGCCACTAGCCACATACAAATATGGCTATTTACATGAAAATTAAAGCTAATTAAAGAGAATTAAAAATCAGTTCATGAGTAGTATTAGGCACATTTGAAGTGCTCAGTAGCTACATGCATAGAACGTTTCCATCATTGCAGCAACCATTATTGGAATGTGCTGGACTAGAATGTTTTTAAAGGCCCCTTCTACAAAAATTCAATAATTGAGTAAACTAGGGGAACAATAATGGACTTAAGTTCAGTTCAGTTCAGTTCAGTCGCTCAGTTGTATCAGACTCTGCAACCCCATGAATTGCAGCACGCCAGGCCTCCCTGTCCATCACCAACTCCTGGAGTTCACCCAAACTCATGTCCATCAAGTCACTGATGCTATCAAGCCATCTCATCCTCTGTCA
>NW_011407476.1:0-795 GCF_000754665.1 Bison bison bison | reverse complement strand
ATACTGGAGTGGGTTGCCATTTCCTTCTCCAGGGGATATTCCCAACCCAAGGATCAAACCCAGGTCTCCCGCATTGCAGGCAGACTCCTTACCATCTGAGCCACCAGGGAAAAGTACTGTCTAAATCTAGGTTCTTACAGTTTCTTCACAATGGTAGCAGTAAAACTATTTTAAATTTTAAATGTGACTTTCATAAAAACACAAAAATTTATTTAAACAAACTTTAGCCTTTCAATATTAGGACATCATCATCATTTTATCAGCCACATTTGATTTGGCCAATGACCTGAAATGAGTAAACTTAATTCATAATTTAAAATTTTTAATTCTAATTCTAAAATAATTCCAAAATTAAATTCTTAAAATCTCTTTATCTTTCATTAAACACATTACTAATTATCTTATAAAATCTACTCATATATTATAAACTCTACTGTAGGCATGTTGATAAGACCCTTCTGTATTAGATAAATGAAAGAAATGTGTAGAACTATCACATAAACAGTTCCAACATTCTTTTTCAATGATGCCTATGAGTATGCTCTTTATCACTGTCAAAATGGAATGTCATGAATCCAAAAGAGTATGTTTAAGAAGTGTGAACTTGATAATGGCTACTCTGACATTCTGGAAATTTTAAGTCTTGTAAGGTTAATTAAATTACTCACAGAATAAATAGTGCTTATTCATATAAGCACAAATAAATATAAAATTAAAGTTCATAGCTAACAGAGGTAGGCCAAAAAAGATACAGGGAAAGAAATGAGATTTAGGAAACAAGTCTATCTGATTAGT
>NW_011407475.1:0-650 GCF_000754665.1 Bison bison bison | reverse complement strand
CTCCAATGCATGAAAGTGAAAAGTGAAAGTGAAGTCGCTCAGTCATGTCCAACCCTCAGCGACCCCATAGACTGCAGCCTTCCAGGCTCCTCCGTCCATGGGATTTTCCAGGCAAGAGTACTGGAGTGGGGTGCCATTGCCTTCTCCATAAGTCACTTAACACTCCTTATTTTGATAAAAGCACAAGCAAAAACATAGAAACACAAGTCTCTCTATAATATATGGAAAATAGGTAGACAAAACAAAATGCCCACACCTGCTTATCAGTTTTCAGTGACAGAAGAAAAAGGCAAAAAATAAATAAATAAATAAAAATGGATAAGTGAATATAAAGAAAAATGTTTAAGAAGACCCGTTATACATTTGCCAGGCATTTTGTTATTTAAGCAATAAAAAATTTCAGATGAATATCTATTTTACATCTGTTTAAATATAGGTAACTCTACACTGTCATGCAAAATTCAAAATGATAGAATTCAAAATTCAGAAAGATAGAACTATGATAGATACCCATATTTATAGCAACAAAACTTACATTTGAAAGTTATGTGCTATAATAGATAAGGTTGAAGACTACATCTAAATGTCTACAAATGTAGCTTTACATGAACAATGGCTCAAAATAAAATTAGGGGAAAACATGCAAAGCT
>NW_011407474.1:0-605 GCF_000754665.1 Bison bison bison | reverse complement strand
ATAACTACACAGAGCATTCTGACTTGTGACAGGGTTACAGCCCGTTAAACCTATCATAAGTTGAAAATACCCTAAGTCAAAGATAGATTCACTACATCTAATCTACCAAACATCGGTCTACCTTAAGCTTCCTGAGAATGCTTCTATTAGCCTGCAGTTGGGCAAAATCCTCTGACACAAAGCCTACTCTATAATAAAGTGCTGAACATCTCATGTAATTTAGTGAATATTGTCCTGGAAGTGAAAAATAGAACGGCTGTCTGGGCACAGAATGGTTCTGAGTGCATCAGGTTTTCACCCTCTGGATCGTGTGGCCAGTGGGGATGCTGCCACGGGGGAACATCATGAGAAAGGATCATACCGCACAGCATGAAAAGCTCAGAATTCAAAATTCCAAAGAGGTTTTCAACTGATTGCTTTTGCATCATCGTAAAGTTGGAACATTTCAAGTCTAATTGTCCTAAGTCAGGGACTGTCTGTATATGGATCTGTAAATATACTGCTGTGTGTATTCTATTTTTTTTTTTTTTTTTACCTTTTAGATTCCACATATAAGTTATTTCTTTTTTTTTTTTTTTTTTTTTTTTTTTTTTTTTTTTTTTTTA
>NW_011407473.1:0-551 GCF_000754665.1 Bison bison bison | reverse complement strand
GGGCTGCCGTCTATGGGGTGGCACAGACCTGGACACGACTGAAGTGACTTAGCAGCTTAGCAGTGAACGACAGGCCAATAGCAGTTAAGAATTTATAAACAGTAATTCTCCCTTTAAATGCTCACATCCACCAGAAACACCTACTAACAATTAAATTTATGTCCTCCATTAAGCCTAACCCCATGCCCTACAACATCAGCCTCTGTACAGTATGCGTGCTTCACTGACCACTAATCCTCATTAAATGTCTCTGCTCCTACAGCAGTCATTTCAAGCAATGTGCAATATTTGGGCTCAAACTAAGCCAATTCAAAACTCAAAAAAAATTCAAAGGAAATATTCTCCTAGTACTCCCATTGATTTGACAGAAAAAAGATTTATCCTTTGTGGCTAATTCCAGCATAATAGTGACCCTCAGAACTCAGTGTTATACAACCACAGAGGCCACTAATCACACAGGTCTCAAGGTGAATGGTGACATGTATATATGCCTTGCAAACATCTGTACTAGTCATGGCTCTGAACCCTACTAGTAAGTATTTTGAAATTTT
>NW_011407472.1:0-536 GCF_000754665.1 Bison bison bison | reverse complement strand
ACTTGTTAAAGAGATTGTCTTTAATCCATTAAACAGATAGATATTTTCATTGAAATTATATGCTAGGAAAGTATTTTGACTTCACTGTGACTGTACCAAATATGTTCAAAAGAAATAGTGGCAATGAATGTTTAAACAACACCTGTCAACTAGAACAAAAATTATACAGAGAGCTACTGCTTACAGAAGTAACAGCTACTTGCTAAGGTAAAACAGTTTGAAATGGAAAGCAAAGATGTTCCAGTGAAAGGAACACAAAACTACTAGCTAAAATGAAATTAGCTCTTAAGGTTTTACATATTCTAGAGAAAAGGAAGAACACTTCCGAGTTGAAGCAGGCAGATTATTAGTCTTACGTGCGGCCACATGACACTTCTAGCAATGTCACCAATATTCTATCCCATAACGTTACCTCCCAAAAAACCGGCACCCATGAGGTAAGCACCAAAGCTAAGCTCCAAACACTGAAGTTTTATTAACGTTTGTGTTCCCAACACCAAGGGCAATGACTGGCATACGACTGCAGAGCAAACGAT
>NW_011407471.1:0-533 GCF_000754665.1 Bison bison bison | reverse complement strand
ACTGTGACTATAAAATCCACAAACGCCGAGGACACCACATATCAGTGCTTGCGTTCCCAGAAAAAAGTCAAAGAAGACCAAATGGATGCCCCCCCTTCCTCATGGGCCTCCTCCAAAGCACCTGAGCCCTCTCCCACACCCAGCAAGTCCTAGGTGAGAGGGGCTGGTACCCACACACGGTTAAAGTCCACTTCGGAAACTGCGGGTTTAATCAGATGCATGGCTTCATCGCTTGGGCTTAATGAGGTAAACTAGACCTCCGGTAATATTGCCTGTATAATTGACATGGTTCTCTGGGAAACATTACGCTTTATAATGAAAATACTGTATATAATTAGAATCTAATAGGAAGAAAATAGTAATTAGCTAGAATTAACTGAACAGACGCAATCAGGCAAATAAAGGTTATCCTCAGGAGAGGACCCTTCAGAGTTCAAATGCGCGTCCTATAATTGTAGAGAAGCCCCAGTAATTAAGGGTAATTTTTTCCCTACATCATGGTAGAAGAGGTTTTTTCCTTTTTTTTTTTTTTT
>NW_011407470.1:0-724 GCF_000754665.1 Bison bison bison | reverse complement strand
ATTCACATGTATATTCTTGGCAACACTACCAGGACTCTTAGCACATAACTAGTACTCCTGAAATGGTTATTACATAGAGGTTTTTAAATAGGAATGAAAGAATGAAGAATTGAATGATTTTATTGCACTTGTACTTAAAGTGCCTGATTGGTCAAAAATTAATAAATCTCAGGGCTGCAAAAGTGTCTATCAAAGCAGATATTACTAGGTCTGTAACCTGGGAGTAGGGCTTCCCACGTGGCTCAGTGGTAAAGATCCCACGTGGCTCAGTGGTAAAGAATCCTCCTGTTAATGCAGGAGATACAAGAGACTCAGTTCAATCTCTGGGTCGGGAAGACTCCGTGGAGTGAGAAATGGAAACTCATGCCAATATTCTTGCTTGGAAAATTCCATGGACAAAGGAGCCTGGTGGGCTACAGTCCATAAGATCACAGAGTCAGACACAACTGAGCACAGGCAGAGAGAGAGAGAGAACCTGGGGGTCATCCCTGGGCTCAGTGGAAGAAACGTCCAGGAGAGTTTACTGTCCAGATTCCATAGCTGCTGGGAAAAGAGATGAGTTGGAGAAGAGAACTATAAAACAAAACTTACAATAAACGATAATAGGATCATTGTTTTCTGCATGTCTCTTGTTCTATTTTCTGAAAGCAGGCACATTTTGAGTGAAAACAGGTTTTATATCCCAGCAATAAAGAGGTATAACTATAAAAATATATGTCATATC
>NW_011407469.1:0-583 GCF_000754665.1 Bison bison bison | reverse complement strand
AAGGTTTGCAGAAATGTCAGAGAGAGCTAATAGATTTGTGCTGTCTGATGACTATTTCATTTAATCCCTCCTTGTCTAAGGCAATGGTACTGGCATTACAAGATGTTAATATGGACCACCTTGAGAACCTAAAGAGGAGATTAAAGAAATAATTTATTGAAGTAGTATTAAAAAACAATTCAAATAAGCAAGGAAATATTTAGAATTAAATTTGTCCTTTTACTTTCACAACTTTTTGAAAAGGAAGTTTCATAACTGATTTCAGTTTAATTTTAAAATGCTTGATCATGATTGTGTGTTTAAGTTTTTTTAATAAAGTTTTTTGTAGTAAGTGTTTGCTGAATGAATTTAATGACCCATTGTTGTTGAGAAATTTTGTTTTCCACTTGTTATTTCACATAAGGTGACTGGTAAAGTATTGGTGTTTACCAATGAGTCATACTGTTGAAAGAAGGTTAACAATTATAAGTAGGTAGTTGAGTACTTCTAATTTGTACCCCAAAAGATTTGTTTATAATGTTTTTCTTAGGAAAAAATGTAAATCCAGTGGAATAGAATGTTAGACTTTCAGATGTTAATTGTT
>NW_011407468.1:0-537 GCF_000754665.1 Bison bison bison | reverse complement strand
AAAATGTGTGTGTGTGTGTGTGTGTGTGTGTGTGTGTGTTAAGTCACGTCCAACTCTTTGCAACCCTATGGATTGTAGCCCACCATGCTCCTGTATCCGTGGAATTTCCCAAGCAAGAATACTGGAGTTGGTTGCAATTTCCTGCTCCGGAGGATCTTTCCAACCCAGGGACTGAACCCACGTCTCCTGTATCTCCAGCATTGGCAGGTGGGTTTCTTACCATTAGTGCCACCTGGGAAGCCCAAGTCATAGAATGGACAGACTAAATGAAATCAACAGACAGAGAGTACAAAGAAATACCCCAGTATTGAAATTAGACTCTGCTTTCTTTCTTGCATGGAGCATTTGCCAAGTAGAGTATTTGCTTTAAAATTCTGCCAACTTGTTACCTCTGCTCATCGTTTTCCTTTACTGAAATGTGTTGTCTAACTGTGCATGCTTTGTTCTCTAGGTTATAACTTCTTCCTGTTTGGTAGGTTAAAAATTATGTTTTATATGTGTGTATATATATATATATATATATATATATATATATAT
>NW_011407467.1:0-547 GCF_000754665.1 Bison bison bison | reverse complement strand
TCTTTATAGTCCAACTCTCACATCCATACATGACTACTGGAAAAACCATAGATTTGACTAGACGGACCTAAGTCTTATTTCCATGACAGACTGGAGATTCCATGATTCAGTTTGGGAGACAGAGGTTTTATTCTCATCTCAGGGGGCTGAAATCAATTTAACATGAGGGTTAGATTTTTAAACTGTGCACATGATATCATTTGAAGTGAAAATTACCTTTGATCAAGCTTCAGATTGTAAGGGTTGGTTTTCTCTAAACACCCCATCTCAGTGACAGTTCCTCATCCAGTTTCAGAAGAGCTCTCTCTTTCCTCAGTTTGACAACAGATTAAGAAGTTGGCTTATATTTAAAAGTCATATTGTATGAATAATATGTGTTTTTAAACACTGGAAATCACTCCCATAACAAAAAGAAGCTTACATAGGTAAAAGAAATCAGAGGTGGGGTGGGTGGATCCAAAAAGTCAGTTCAGTTCAGTCACTCAGTCATGTCTGACTCTTTGCGACCCCATGAATCGCAGCACGCCAGGCCTCCCTGTCCATCACC
>NW_011407466.1:0-591 GCF_000754665.1 Bison bison bison | reverse complement strand
GCAGAACTTAATCTGAGCCCCTTTTCGCATCCTTATCTCGACATGAGGGTCGATTCCCTTGCTTTGTCTGGAAAGGAATCCTGACCTTCCCGCCGCACCTCAGGAGGCCGTTCTCACCTTGAAACTCCAGGGGTCGGGCTACCGTTCGCAAAAACCCCAATGTCCCCTTCCACTGGAGATAAGGCCTCATTCCCCTGCAACAACTCGAATGTCACCCCAAGTATCAACTCACGACAAGAAAGGAGGACTGGGAGCCCCGTGGCACCTTTAGAAATAGCCCCAAATCCCTAACTCAACTCCACAGGAGGCCTTACACACCTTTTCCACCTCGAGAGGGAAGTGGAGTTCTATGCCCCAACATGAGACGACGTCTGACTCTCCAGTGTAATCTCCATAGGAACCCCCAGATCCCTTTCAGAGATGGAGAGGAACCCTGAGTTTCCCACCTCAACTTGAAATAAGGCCCTAGTCCCCTACACCAACTCAAGAGGAATCCCAAGAAGCCCCTCACAGCTCGAACGGATTCCTGACTTTCCAGAGACAACATGAGAAGGTCCCTCAGGTCCCCGTGGCAACTTGAGGGAACCCACA
>NW_011407465.1:0-553 GCF_000754665.1 Bison bison bison | reverse complement strand
GTGAAAGTGAAAGCTGCTCTGTTGTGTCCGACTCTTTGCAACTCCATGGACTCCATGGAATTCTCCAGGCCAGAATACTGCAGTGGGTAGCCTTTCCCTTCTGCAGGGGATCTTCCCAATCCAGGGATTGAACCCAGGTCTCCCACATTGCAGGCGGATTCTTTATAGCTGAGCTACCAGGAAAGTGGTCATCTATTAATTCTGCACTGTGCTTCATAACTACAGGGAAATGAATTGAAATTTATTTTCTACCAAGTTACACTTTTTTAAAACGTGGGGAAATGCTTGAAATTTAAACTCTTTGTAACTTTCATTTGTTTTAAAGAACAAAGAGGTGTTTTCTACTTCTGCAAAAGCAAAGAAAAGATGAAACTTGACTGATAACCTAAATAGAGATTTCTGAGAGCCATTGTAGGAAGAAAAGAAAATAACTTACAAATTATAATTACTGGATACTGGATAAAACATTTTTATTTACATTTAACTGACAAAAATAATAGGCAGGCATTAAAAAAAAAATCTCAAGACAGAAGATACTATGTTTAAATAGCAG
>NW_011407464.1:0-546 GCF_000754665.1 Bison bison bison | reverse complement strand
ATAGTGGTTAACAACCTGGTGCCTTACCTCAGCTTTTCCAAAACTAGCCTAAAAATTAATAATGTTCCATGAAATGTTTATAGATGTTTATAGAGATTGTGGTGGGGGGACTGGGTAGGAGTGAGGGAATGGAGAGAGAAAAAACAAAACAAAAAAAATCCTCTAATATTCTTGCTCTAAAAGTTTTAATATACAAGTAAGTACTAAGTACATTCGATAAAGCTGTTACTAGGTAAGCTGTCCATAATAGTATGGCGTGCACCAGAAGGCCAAGAAGTCTGAAGACACCACTTACATACGAATGCACACGATGCCCGAGCGATGCATAAAATACAACCGCTGTGCTTTATCCTGTTAAATGACAGGTGACTCACACTAAGAGTTCTGTCTAATGTTTTCAATATATTATATTTTAACTTTTTTATCCCATAAAAAAGATGAGTCAAAACAATTCCTTCTAGCCACTACTTTATAAATGTGAGATGACTTTTTTGGTAATCCATTTTATTTTTTTTTTTTTTTTTTTTTTTTTTTAAAAAAATTTAA
>NW_011407463.1:0-577 GCF_000754665.1 Bison bison bison | reverse complement strand
GTATTTGTCTTTTTCTGTCTCACTGATTTTACTTAGCATAATGTCCTCAAGGTCCATCCATGTTGTTGCAAATGGCAGGATATCCTTATTTCTCATAGCTGAATAATATTGCATTGTGTATGTGTGTGGGTGTATATATGTATATGCCATGCCTCCTTTTTAAAAATTTTTTTGATTTTATACCATGCCTCCTTTATCCATTCATTATTTCACAAGTGCTGCACAACTTTGAAGGCATAGCTTCATTTTCTTCCATTATCCAGTATTGCTCATAAGACTTATGCTAATCTGATTCTTGTCTCTTTAGTGGGAGTTTCTCTGTCTGGAAATTTCATGAGCTACGTCCAGATATAAGCCTGTTTTCATTTTTTGTGTTGGCATTCTGTGATTTTTTTTTCAGTCTATATATTTAATGTCTTTCTTTTGCTCTGAGAAGATGTTAGATTTCCTTTGCCCATTGCCTATATTTATTACTTTTCCTCCAATACTTTTACCATTTCCTTTTATTTCTTTTTCTGCTCTGATTGCTGTGGCCAAAACTTCCAAAACTGTGTTGAATAGTAATGGTGAAAGTGGG
>NW_011407462.1:0-584 GCF_000754665.1 Bison bison bison | reverse complement strand
TGGTCTAGTGGTTTCCCTACTTTCTTCAATTTAAGTCTGAAGTTTGCAATAAAGAGTTCATGATCTGAGCCACAGGCAACTCCTGGGACCATAATAAGGCATTGGTATAGGTCCCAACTACTGACAGAGTAAGCCCTCAGCCTTGGGGTTAGTGAGCCTGACCTTAGTAAGATAAGTTCAGAAACACAAAGCAAGCAAATACTGGTGGGAAAATGGTACCAACTGACTTGCTCAACACCAGGCAAACACCAAGTTTAACCACAAAACTTCAGTTTGTAAATAACGTATCTGTAAAGTGCAATGAAGTGAAGCATGATGAAAAAATATATGCCTATATCGTAACTATATATAAATATAGGTATGTCCTGATACATATTATATATACATATATACATATCATATTGGTGATCATATCAGATCAGTCACTCAGTCATGTCCGACTCTTTGCGATCCCATGAATCATAGCACACCAGGCCTCCCTGTCTATCACCAACTCCCGGAGTTCACTCAGACTCACTAGAACCTCTGTACCCATTAAGTCATAATCCACCTTCTCCATTGCCTCCTCGCTTTGGTAACTTCTA
>NW_011407461.1:0-652 GCF_000754665.1 Bison bison bison | reverse complement strand
GCGGGTGGTGTTTCAGGAGGTGGTTGGGCCTCCCGTCATCGCCAGGCAGAGAGAGGTGCAGCCTGACGCCTCCACCCACAGCCTGAGACCCTGAATAAGCCAGTTTACTTCTCTGACCTCCGTTTTCTCAGGTGGTACAGGCTCCACCCCACAGGGTCACTGTGGAGAGTGTCTGAGAGCACCCCTGGGCAAGCGGTCCAGGGCTGCACACACCTCCTGCCCCTCTGTCCTCGGGCTGTGAGCAGCAGGATGAGTCAGACGTGAAGGGAGCACCCCCGGATCCCACAGCCAGCTCCAAGCGGACGCAGGATCTTCTGTCCCCTCTCAGCGGCTGGCCGTGGCCGCGGTCCCGCAGCTGGCAGCTCCGGGGGCTGAGATAGTGTCTGCGTCGGCCTGGCCCCTGTGGGCATGGTGTGGGCACAGGAGGGGGCTGGGCGATGCAGAGAGCAGGCCTTTGGGGGAAATGAAGGTGCAGTGAGCCCCCAGCCCCTTCCCCACTTGGACCCCAGCCTCCACTTGGGCGGCAGGAGAGAGAACGGAACGGGCCTCCTGCCCAGGGGACGGGGGGACGAGGGCAGGAAGATGAGGTCATGGGGAAAGAGAACGTCACTTGTTTTTAGTCGGACACCCACAGCCAGAGACACTGGGGAGC
>NW_011407460.1:0-573 GCF_000754665.1 Bison bison bison | reverse complement strand
TCCTGTTGATTTAAAAATGGAAGTGATTTTACTGTGAAGTCAAGGCAATCTTCAGTCTTTAAGTTTTAGTGATTGGATAATTTACTAAAATATCCATCTGTTTTGTTTTGTTTGTGTTAAGTAACTTCGTTTTTCTGATTATAACATTAGTTGCCATGTACATTCATGTATGTAAATAGATAGAAAAATATCTGGAAGGATATATACCAACCTGTAGTAGTAATTCCTCCTGGGGAGGCACATAGGGATGGTAGGGGAAAGAAGACTCCATATATAAAGGCATTAGTTGAATAGTTTACTATGATAATGCATTTATGTTAAAAAAAATTTGAAATAAATGAAAATAAATTTTTAGAAAACTAAGACCATGTTACAATTTATAGCAAGTAAATTTGTTGTCATTCAGTGACTAAGTTGTGTCTGACTCTTTTTGACCCCATGGACTGTCGCCCACCAGGCTCCTCTGTGCGTGGGGTTTTTCAAGGCAAGATATGGAGTTGGTTGCCATTTCCTTCTCCGGGGGATCTTCCCAGATTAGGGATCGAGCCCGTGTTTCCTGCATTGGCAGGCGGG
>NW_011407459.1:0-681 GCF_000754665.1 Bison bison bison | reverse complement strand
GCACAGAGGGAAGGCAAGGGCTTTATTGGTTTTCCAGCAGAGAAGTGGGTTCTGCTGTGGACATCACAATCTTTAATAAGATAGCTCTCTACATACTCCAGACAATGACTCTGGGACTTCAAAGTCAACTATTTAACCTCCCCTGTTTGTTATTCCCATCCCATCTCTCTCTCTCTCTCTCTAGCTATCAATAAAATCCTAAAAAGGAAACAGGTTTGAGGGTGGGTGAAGAATGTGGAAGAAACAGGCAGGAAGGGGGGAAATCTGGAGGCCTGGCCTATTGCAAAGCTGTCTAGGACAATGGAGAAATCGTAACGTCCAGTCCTATGGAAAGAGATGAACAGATGCCTTACTGGGGCAGAGAAGTTGGCTGGGGTTTCCTAGTTGGTGACACATGGTGATTCCCCCAAGAGTGTGACATCCATTTCTTAGACCTGTATAGGACACCCTTCATCAAAATCAAGAATTCTGACTCACCCCAATAATCATACACAGGATTTAGCCAACCTTCTGAGTTTCTACTTTCTATTTCTGTCCTAACTGGCCAATCTCTTTCACTGCTGTTTTTTGAAACAACTTTAAATATTAAATGCCAGCTGTACACTACACACTGAAATTTGAACATTTACAGAGAAAATCTTCGCTATGATTTACTCCCAAATGTTTGTGGTTAACAAGTAT
>NW_011407458.1:0-561 GCF_000754665.1 Bison bison bison | reverse complement strand
CTGATGCTGGGAGGGATTGGGGGCAGGAGGAGAAGGGGATGACAGAGGATGAGATGGCTGGATGGCATCACCGACTCAATGGACATGAGTTTGAGCCAAGCTCCGGGAGTTGGTGATGGACAGGGAAGCCTGGCGTGCTGCAGTCCATGGGGTCGCAAAGAGCTGGACACGACTGAGCGACTAAACTGAACTACTACACCACAAGACTGAATAATACCTGGGCGGGTAAAACTTTTGGAACCAAGGTTGGGCCAGTTAACCACTGAAGAGGAAAGTTGCCTGAATAATGAAAAACTGAGGCAGGGTTGACCTTGAATGACAAGGGGAATGATCCAGGAGGGACTGATTGTTTAGGGAGAAGTTTTATAAGAAATGCAAAATAAGAACTCAGGGCCTATCAGGATATACTACAATTGAAGAACTGGAGTCAAGAGTATGAAGTCAAGATGTCAGATGGCAGGCCTCCCACTAGAAAGATTCATTTGTAGGTTCATGTATTGGTTTATTCATCTATCCATCCATCCATTCATCCATCCAGTATGCAATGAGCTTGCCTCCTCT
>NW_011407457.1:0-734 GCF_000754665.1 Bison bison bison | reverse complement strand
CTGGAAAAACCATAGCTTTGACTATTCGCAAATTTTTTGACAGTGATGTCTCTTATTTTTAATATGCTGTCTAGGTTGGTTATAGCTTTTCTTCCTAGGAGCAAGCATCTTTTAGTTTCATGGCTGCAGTCACCATCTGCAGTGATTTTGGAGCCCAAGAAAATATGGGCTATACTTATACTGGAAAATAATTTCTTGACTATCTGAAATTCAAATTTAACTGAGCACCCTACATGTTATCTGATGACCCTCATGGGAGCTCTAGGCTGCTGCGACTCATGCCGGGTTGAGCACCAGGCCGTGTCCCCGAGGCCCCATCCGTGGGGAGAATGACGACCTGCCTCCCTCACCGCCCCACCCCCACTCCTTGATGCTGACAGCGGAGGCCGCCTCCTTCTCCGCGTGCGGACGTTTCCGTTCAGCCAGCCTCTCCGTCTTCTGCTGTTTGCTCACAGGTGCACATAGTAGATGACAATTATCATCTGTGGGGTTGGATGGATGAGAGTTGGATGCCAGAGGCCAGCTGGCCATGGGGCTGAGACCTGGCCCAGGTGAACTCAGACCTGGGGCTCTGTCCCCTAGCCTGCTTCCCCCCTGTCCCGGTTTGGCCACCAGCCCCACCAGTCAGCGGGGCGCTGACCTCTCCTTACTCCCTGTTCCCCTTGTCACGAGCCAGGAGGAGCCCAGCAGGGAAGATGGCTCAGGCACCTCTGTCTCCAGGCCAGCTCCCGTCC
>NW_011407456.1:0-564 GCF_000754665.1 Bison bison bison | reverse complement strand
TTGCTTCCACATCTTTGCTACTGTAAATAATGTAGTGGACACTGGGCGCATGTATCTTTTTGAATTAGTATTTTCATTTTCTTTGTATAAGTGGAATTGCTGGATCATATAGTAGTTCCATTTTTAATTATTTGAGGAACTTCCATACTGTTTACCAAACTGGCTGAACCAGTTTGTGTGTGTGCTAAGTTGCTTCAGTCGTGTTGGACTCCTTATGACTCCACAGACGGCCGCCTGCCAGGCTTCTCTGTCCATGGGATTTTCCAGGTAAGAATACTGGAGTGGGTTGCCACACCTTCCTCCAGGGGATCTTCCTGACTCAGGGATCAAACCCGCAACTCCTGCACTGACAGGCAGGTTCTTTACCACTAGCGCCACCTGGGAAGTCCAACCAGCAAACCAGTTTGCATTCTACCAAAAGTGCTCGAGGTTTCTCTTGTCATACCCCAGATGCTAAGTCGCTTCAGTCGTGTCCAACTCTGTGCGACCCCATACACGGCAGCCCACCAGGCTCCCCTGTCCCTGGGATTCTCCAGGCAAGAACCCTGGAGTGGGTTGCCATTT
>NW_011407455.1:0-760 GCF_000754665.1 Bison bison bison | reverse complement strand
CTAGGTTTGTCATAGCTTTTCTTCCGGAAGCAAGCGTCTTTTAATGTCATGGCTGCAGTCACCATCTGCAGTGATTTTGGAGCTCTAGAAGAGAGGACAAAAGCTACGCTGGGTGTTATTAATGCAGGATTGCCCCCCACTGCTGACCACATTCAAAGCTGTAAGAGCAGAAAGAAAAGATGTTCTTTCCTCTCTCCCTTCAACCCCTTTCAAGAAACAGAAGGCATTTAAATTGTATAAATCTTAATTATGGTGAATTGACTCATAATACTCTTCAGATCTACTGTATTCTTCTTCTCTGTACATTCATTCAATTAATTTCTGAGAGTTTGATATTGAAACTCCAACTAAAAATCTTAATTTATCTACCTAAACAATTGTAATATATAGTGAAACTACATGTAACTTTGTTCTATATTTTCCAAGTGTCCTGCAAATGTGTTATCATATTTTCATAATTTATTATTTTCTTTTTTTTTCTAATTTTATTTTATTTTTAAACTTTACATAATTGTATTAGTTTTGCCAAATATCAAAATGAATCCACCACAGGTATACATGTGTTCCCCATCCCGAACCCTCCTCCCTCCTCCCTCCCCATACCATCCCTCTGGGCCGTCCCAGTGCACCAGCCCCAAGCATCCAGCATCGTGCATCGAACCTGGACTGGCAACTCATTTCCTACATGATATTTTACATGTTTCATTGCCATTCTCCCAAATCTTCCCACCCTCTCCCTCTCCCACAGAGTCCATAAGAC
>NW_011407454.1:0-567 GCF_000754665.1 Bison bison bison | reverse complement strand
ACTAAGCAGAAAAATATGACAGGCTTTTGAAATGTAGATTTTGTTTTGTTACTCATAAGCTATCATTCTTTTATGTAATGTTTTGACAAACTGCAAAAAAAATATTAGGAATATTCTTCAGATAATATGACTCATACTTTCATCAATTTTTCTAAGCATCTGCTACTTAACGGCCATATGGTTAAACAGAAGTCACAGGTTCCCACTGCCATCACAGCACTGGAAAAGCATCAAATTCATGAAAATATGTTATTTAAGTGCCCTACATATATTAGAAACCTTAGCTCATGTCAGAAGAACATCTAGTGTTGCATAGCAAGTACTAGAGGTACTTGAAGATTAAACTAGTTATTGAAAGTTAGTCAAAATTTATCTGTATCCATTTATAAGATAACTGGAGTGATAAGTTATAACTCAGACACTGCATGAATCCAACTATGGACAATCTATATTTATTGGAATAGCGGTCAGGAAGAAATATACTGCGTGTACCATTTTATTATTTGTGGGGTTATATTAATTTTTTTAACTGAACACTGGTATTCTAGCACTTCTAAATGAAGAACT
>NW_011407453.1:0-602 GCF_000754665.1 Bison bison bison | reverse complement strand
CGATCCCTGGCTTGGGAAGATCCCCTGGAGAAGGGCATGGAAACCTACTCCAATATTATTGTCTGGAGATTTCCATGGACAGAGGAGCCTGGTGGGCTACAGTCCACGGGGTCGCAAAGCCAGACACGACTGAGCACTAACACACAACACACAGACACGGTGCTTTCTTATCAGCATTTGTATTTGTCCTTATTGGAAGAGCCCTTTAGCCTTATTTAGGCTTAGATTTTGATCATATATCACTCATTTTTTAATAATTTGAGTATGTATCTGGTGCTGTGTCCTCATTGTGGCACTGGGATCGTCTATCTTCATAGGGCATGTGGGATCTTGGGGCACAAGGTGTGGGGGCTCTTAGTTGCAGTATGTGGGATCTACTTCCCTGACCGGAGATTGAACCCGACCCCCCGTATTGGGATCATGGAGTCTTAGTCTCTGGACCACCAGGGAAGTCCCCTTGATCATACATTAGTCTTGTATGTACATAGATGTGACAGTATGGGGAAGTAAAGTATTCCCATAACTTCCTCACATTTAGAGTATTACTTGTCCAAGTCACTTTCAGTGTAGGGTCATCAAAATCTGTGCTTTTCAGCACAGTA
>NW_011407452.1:0-755 GCF_000754665.1 Bison bison bison | reverse complement strand
ATTGTAAATTATGTACCAGTGGGATATAATTGTGACTTGGGGTGCTTATTAGATCATTTAAGGAAACTTCGCCTTCTTCATTCATTTCTTGGTCTCTTTAAATTCCTCCCAAGAAAACAAATTATTTTACAGCTTGTTTATAATTGAACTGGAACTCATCTTTAATGCTGCTTGTGCAACTCGTAGTGACATATTTTGCCTTATTTAGCTCTGAAATACAACCATTTTGTTGAACTAGTATCCAAAGGCTGCTTAAGTTATGAAGCTTTTCATACCAGACAGGACGATAACCAAGAATTCTACAAGAGCATAAAGGAAGCTGGGTTAATGTACATTGTCATAAGGAACCTCTGTCAATTTGCTTTTCCTCTTTGGATTCCAAAATTAACACCTCAAAGACTACACATTTCCAAAGAGTCTGCAACACCCATAGAAATCTCTAGTGCACTGTACATGTTGAAATCAGTCAAGAAATTCTGTCTTCAAAAATGTAAAAATCAATAGTATAAGACAGATTCTCTCTAAATGTTTCCTATTTAGTTACTCAGTTCTAATACAGTGTCTGCTAATGAAAAAATAAAATAAATATTCAGTAAGTCAAAAAGAGATACACCACTTAAATATCCTTTTTTTGCCTCAAACCCAAAACTCAGTAAATAATGTTTGATCCCCAGTCAATCTTTGCTTTGATAATTCTTGATTGTTTCTTTCAAGCAGAGGCCCCAACTCCAGAATCAGCCAGTTCCAGATGGAAA
>NW_011407451.1:0-702 GCF_000754665.1 Bison bison bison | reverse complement strand
CTGAATTAACACAGCAGATTACTAGAGTCTTATTAATTTTAAAATGAGACTCAGATAAGAAAATATGTAACAGGAAATTAATTTTTATGAAGTACATGCAATCAAAGCTAAAAAATTTGGGGAACACGTGTATACCTGTAGCAGATTCATGTTGATGTATGGAAAAACCAATACAATATTGTAAAGTTAAAAAATAAAATTAAAAAAAATTAATTGTAGACCATAGGGACTGTAGAAGCACAGTGTAGAATAACAGTTAATATAAGCAGATCAAAAATGATGGAATAACAGTAAACAAGTTTTGGAAAAATACAAGATTATTCAATTATAGCTCATTGTAATCCATTCTCAGTCATGATTTTTAAAAGTGTTTCAGCTAGCATAGTCCCAAACATTTAACCTTAGACATTACAAAATAATGAATATATACAGTAACATAATATATACTGCAATTCAGGTACATAATACATTTCAAAACTGTAAAATATGAATTTAAAGCTTATTAAAAAATACATCATAAGCAGAAAGAACTCTAATTTCATCTGAATATATACCCTGGCCAAAATTCCAAAGAAGAGTCATTAAAGAAGTTAAGCCAGGTAATTATGTTAGAGTTTTAAAGGATAGAGAAGCAAAAAAGGACAAAATTTCCCAACTTCTTATGAGAACCAACAGCGTTATTTTAAAAAACAATCAAGTACA
>NW_011407450.1:0-635 GCF_000754665.1 Bison bison bison | reverse complement strand
TCCATAGCATTAGAAATTGAAATTTGGTTTGAAATCTCCTAAGCATCTTACATAATAGGCAAGCATGAATAATGCACTTTGAGTAATGTGGGGATTTGATTCCTGGTAAGTTTGGGAACACCAGCCTACCTTGCGGTGGTACACTGATATGATACACTCCATTCTTCTTGCATGCTTTAGCATTTTAAGAAGTGTTTTATGTAGCTTTACATGCTAACTATATAGTGTCCTGTTTCTGTTTCCCTTCATGGAAAGCTGGTATTCTCCCACCTGATGTAGGTGCAGGCAAAGGTAAAATAATTCATCTGCATGACTTTCTACATGTGTGAAATTTGCCATGTTAACCATGGGGAAGTGCAGCATGGGTTCAAAGTGAAAATAAAATAAGCTCTGAAACACCAACAGAAAGATAATATCCTGCAAGATCTTGACTTTAAAATTCATGTCTAGCCTTTTCTCACAAAGGGAAAGCCGCACATTGAATTCACCTTTTCTCAAGACTTATCCCAGGTCCAAATCCTATTCTTGGCTTTTAATGCTAAGGATTGTGGCTGGATCAGACATGACCCAAACTGTGACTTTGTCACAGCCCCTCATGATGACCATGCTGTCTATGAAGGGCTCAGAAATACTAG
>NW_011407449.1:0-656 GCF_000754665.1 Bison bison bison | reverse complement strand
GTAATTATCCTCCACATGCTCTGGTCTGGATAACAGCTTGCTTCTCAGTCTTTCTTTGAATCCCACTCCCCCCCTGAATCCCCAAACAAAATAATGGAATTCTATTTTTGTTAATGTTACAGGATGGAATAGGAAGGAGACAGATCTGAGAAGAAATAAAAAAAGTAGAAAGGAGGAACAATGTTAGATATGCCAGTGCTAAAAAAAAGCTGGTGGTGATAATGAAAAAAGTCCCGGGAATTAAGAAAGTGTTAACTAGTTAACCTAACAGAAAAATAAAAAGCCAAAAGAAACAGGCCCTAGGGCTGTGTTGAGGTCACAATGTGGAAACTGTTCCAGCTACTTGAAAATCTGCAGGTTTGCAGTGAAATGTAATTGGCTTCACTCATAAGAGGCCGGGATACTGGGGGAAGCCTATTTTGTAAGCTTGTTGGGAATCCTTTAGGAAAAACCTGTGGTCCCTAGTTTATAGCCAATTAGAAGTCAGGAGCAAATAAAACAAACAAGCAAAAAAACAAAGAAAAGGTTGTTATCCTTGCTATCAGTTCAGTTCAGTTCAGTTCAGTCGCTCAGTTGTGTCCAACTCTTTGTGACCCCATGAACTGCAGCACACCAGGCCTCCCTGTCCATCACCAACTCCCAGGTCCACCCAACCC
>NW_011407448.1:0-542 GCF_000754665.1 Bison bison bison | reverse complement strand
TTTGAAAAAATTTAACCTAGATTTACCCCAACTTGTTAAGCTTTGATTTAATTATACCTTTTTCTTGTCTTTTTTCTTTGGGATAAAAGAGGTTGAAACTACAAGCCTAAATGGTAAGAAGTTTTCTAAAGCAAGTAAAAATTGAACCCTTAATATAATGAATGAATGTGTAATGAATGATGTTGAAAGTTTCCTTATTCAAATAACAAACACGAACACAAAAAATCCCCCAGACTCTCAACCCTGGAGAGCAACCTAGATTTTCTGGTTTATCGTGGAAGAAGAACAGTGTCTGCCACTCCCTATTCTCTGAAAGGAAAGAACTATCGATCACATTTTGAGAGCCTTCCTTACTTTCCGGAACCATGCCAACACACTGTACAGGACAGATTGTTTAAATGGGAAAAGCACATCCAGTGACTTTAATATGATTCAGCCTGGATTTAGAGGCACAGAGTGTTCAAAGACAGCCTTTTACAGAAGATTTTATCAATTTTTAAATAGTATCAAATACCAAAAAAAAAAAAAAAACCCAACAACAC
>NW_011407447.1:0-571 GCF_000754665.1 Bison bison bison | reverse complement strand
CTAGCAGTTGACACTAATCTATAGAGCTTCCCTAGTGGCTCAGACAGTAAAGCATCTGCCTTCAGTGTGGGAGATCCTGGTTTGATCCCTGGGTTGGGAGAAGATCCCCTGGATAAGGAAATGGCAACCCACTCGAGTATTCTTGCCTGGAAAATTCCATGGACAGAGGAGCCTGGCAGGCTGCAGACCATGGGTTCGCAAACTGAGTGACTTCACTTCACTTCATTTCTAATCTATAGAGTAGCCTACCATAAAATTTTATCTACAGTTTTTCCTTTTTGTATTACCCAGATAAATTTAAAAGTTGAGGGAAAAGACTATCTTAACTTTGTAGTTCTTTAGACCTAGGAAGATTTGGAGAATAGTGTGAGCTTTAGGAATTAAAAATACCATTCTTCTAATCTAAATATATACCAAAATTTATAAAAGATAATCCTTTGAATTTTGGTGCTAAAACTAACCAAACTTGCCTCATTTTAATTGTTAGTCTTCTTATTCATAAAGATAGTTATGAACATTTAGTTTTAGTGGTTTATGAAATGTAAGTTTGTGTGTTCTATAAATGCTTTAT
>NW_011407446.1:0-577 GCF_000754665.1 Bison bison bison | reverse complement strand
ACAGTGTGTCTTTGTGTCTCGTCACAGTGTTGGTGTCTCTCAGTGTGTGAATATCTCTCATATCACACACATATCACTGGACATTTTGCTGCATTTTCCCCAGCAAAATTTGTATCTTTGCACAACACATACACATTCACACACAACAAAACTGGAATTATACTGTATTTTTGGCCAGCAGTCATCTAACCGGATGCATAAGAGCACGTATTTCTAAATCTTACAGGGCTGCATATACTGCAACACATCCTAGGAGCATTTCAATCTGCTAGGAAGTTACCATGAAGCATCCGCCCTGTGCCAAGAACTTTGGTGGTCAATAAATAAATATAAAACATGATTGCATCCTGCTCTTCAGGAACTTACAGTCTATCTGGGAGTGACAAAACAGATCTATGAAAGAATTACAGAACAATTACAAATGGAGAAATTTTGACTGTAAGGCAAACTCTGAAGAGGGCGACACTAGTGTGGCTGTGATCCCAGAAAGATCAGAGGAGGCAGAAGCTTGGCTTGGGTCTTGCAGGATAGAAAGGATGAAGAACAAGAGAAGCAAAGATCAGGATCAGGACCTGGT
>NW_011407445.1:0-880 GCF_000754665.1 Bison bison bison | reverse complement strand
TGCAAAAAACACACTGTCCAGGAGATAGGGTCTCTCAGAAGGTGCACAGTGGCCAGGTTGTCCTCTCATTGGAAGTATTATAGAAGGTAGAATTGTATAAAAAAGTAATCTGGTATGGTGCTAGGTGAAAAGGAATTCTGAAAGCCCTGGCTCAAGCAGAAAGTCAATACATTAAGAGCCAGAAATCACCAAGGAGCAATGTGCTTGGAAACTCAATACAGTAATAAGTAACTCAGTACCGTGTCTGGGAAAGATCCCTTATTGTTCACCAAAAAATGTTAATGCACTGCCCTTCAGTGTCAGTCAGTCCTGCATTTTAAAATATACACATAAAACGAATCAATGAGAGGATTTTTCCCTCCTTGAAGTTTGCCACACAGTCTTGATGATATTATCAAGGCAAAAACTCTATGGGACTATTTAACAACCCTGGATGCTTTTATTGTAAAATGGATATTGAGTACATTCAGAATATGCATTTCTGTGAGAGGTTTATTATTACATACATGTAACTAAAATTTACAAGAATGAAATCTTGTCATTTGCAGTGACATGGATGGACCTTGAGGGTATTCTGCTAAGTGAAATAAGTCAGACAAGGAAAGATACCATATGATCTCAACTTAAATGTGGAATCTAAAACAAACAAAAAAATTTCATACATACAGTGAATAGTTGGAGGTTGCCTGAGGTGGGGTGTAGGCATGTAGACCAAATGGGTGGAGGTGATCAAAATGTACAAACTTCCAGTTATAAAGTAAATAAGTTCCCTGGTGGCTCAGATGGTAAAAAATCTGCCTGCAGTGTTTGTGTGTGTTAGGCTGATTCTTTACCACTAGTGCCACCTAGGAAGCCACTTTCACTTTCATGAATATCTATT
>NW_011407444.1:0-576 GCF_000754665.1 Bison bison bison | reverse complement strand
TTTTTTTTTTTTTTTGGTTTCAGTTTTTACTTGCATAAGTTTTTATGTGATGTAGAATTCATAGTTTTCATAGTGTTTTTTTTTTTAAATAGCAGTGCATGTATGTGTGTTTTGTTTCAGTTATAATAGGTTCTTAATTGGTTCTAGGTTCTAATGTCTCTGTTGACTTTTCTGTTTTAAAACTTTGCTTCCTGCCCTGGTTGCTGTGATGTCACTTGCCTATGCCTAGACTGTTCGCCATGGATTTCCCTATCAACCCTCAGCCCTGGCCTTTGATCCTGTACAGAAGATCCTGGCAGTGGGAACACAGACTGGTGCTTTAAGGCTGTATCCTTTCATTTAAGTGAACTTTTCCCCAATCATTCTCTATTGCTGATTAGTTGCTTTTCCTGTGTAATTCCAAAGAAATGGTATGATCAGGTATTAACGTGAAATCCTGTGGTTGTGTTTTTCCCCGGGATTATACACACGAAAGGTTGTGTGTTGCCTTGTTGTGTCTTGACTCTAAATTTATATATCTTTATATTTAAGTATGTAACTTATTTGTATATTTATATTTAAAGCAGATTATATAGG
>NW_011407443.1:0-770 GCF_000754665.1 Bison bison bison | reverse complement strand
ACCACCATCACCACCAAATGTGTGCCCAGCAAAGAGGCTGAAGGATGGGGGGCTTGTTGAGAGACCTGGTTTTGGCTCTGGGGCCTCGTGTCTCCCTTTCAGGAAATGGGGGATGTGGCTGCCCCAGGCCCTCCAGGAAACAACTGCTGTGGCCCTTCCTTTTTTTTTTTTTTGTTTTCACCAACACTTTATTTATTTATTTATTTATTTTTTTCCTTCTTTTTTTTTTTTTTTATTTCTTTATTCCCCATCCTGAACCCTCCTTCCTCCCCCCTCCCCATACCATCCCCCTGGGCCGTCCCAGGGCCCTCCTGCGTCTCTGGTTCCTGCTTGGGGGAGGGGAGGTGCCCGCGGTGCCCTGCCAGCCCTCTCACTGGGCTTGCATCTCCAGCCCCAGGCAGCCGGGGCCCTGCTGGCACAGGATCAGCCAGGTCACAGTGTGGTGGGCACTGTGTGGGCGGCAGCCCTGCCCTTGTCTGGCCCCCACGAGTGACAGGATATGGCTTTGACTTTTTGAGCCCTTCAGAGTCTGGCCTGCCTCCCCCCTCCACCCCACAACGGCCTCTTCCCAGCAATGGTGTGCAGAGCCTGGGTAAGTGCAGGGGTGGCAGGTCCAGAGCTTGCAGACTGGCCGTGTTCATGCCCAGGCTGGGCTCCTTCTGTGGCATCCCGTGGCTGAGTTCTGGGATCCCGTCCTGCCCCCACCCTCCTCAAACCAGAGAAAGGACAGGATGCTACAGGCGTGTGCCCCAGCAACTTGCCAGGTGGCG
>NW_011407442.1:0-576 GCF_000754665.1 Bison bison bison | reverse complement strand
GAGCCTCTACCTAAACAACGGCGGGGAAGTGTTGGTGCGGGTGAAGCTCGGATGACTCGTGCACTTAGCCAGAGCACGTTCAGCGGAGAGGTGGCGGGAGAGCCATTCTGCACGTTCAGGAAGAGGCTTGGCTTCAAACAAAGGCAGGGAGACAGGCCGGTGGCGGGTGTGGGACGCCGGGACGGCCTCGGCTTTGATGGGAGGTCTGCGTATGGGACGGAGGGGCCAGCAAGGAGGGGAGACGCGAGGGGCAGTGACGGGGGTCGAGGGTCTGAGGAGACGGGATGAGGCAGGAGTCAGAGTCCAGCTGAAGAGGGAAGAGGACACGGTTCCTCCTTCTGGGACCTCACAGCCTGGCGGAGGGACAGAGACGAAGCTCTCACTCCGAAGCTCCACCACAGACCCGAAGAGGGGCTGACGCACTCTGCAGGGGGTGGTGGGGAGGGATTCAGCAGGAAGACAGGGAAACGAGTCTGCAGGTGAGAAACGGAAAACCACAGATTGGAGAAAGGGGGGGCCTCGGTAGTGCGAAGGGGAGGGGCTGAGGCGCTCCGGTCGACCGCGCCTCCCTGGCTT
>NW_011407441.1:0-574 GCF_000754665.1 Bison bison bison | reverse complement strand
TTAATATATAGATCTATTTGGGGGGAAGGGTTGTCAGTCTTTTATAGGTGTGTCTTTTGCAGATAATTTCTCCAGTCAGTGGCTTGTCTTCTCATTCTTTTGATAAATGTAAACTTTTGTAATCAAATAGAGAAGTATACAAATTATACAGTTTATGGCTTTATGAATTTTCCAAGTTAGTGTATTGTTAACTTCTCAGCTTAGTTTGAATTTTCATTTCTCTCATCAATGAATTTGACATCTTTTCATAGGATTAAGAGCCGTTTCTGTTCTTTCTGTGTGGACAGTCAGTTCACATCTTTTGCCCATTTTTTCACTGAGCTTCTGCTCCCCCCTCCTCCTGTTTAGTCTTTAAATATTAGGGAGGTTATGTTTTTATTCGACATATCAACTACGTTTTCCCTCTTTTTTTTTTTTAAATCAGTTGTTTCAGTTTGCTTTTAGTTTGTTTTGCTATATTTGAAGAAGTAATTTGAATTTTCTCTAACAGATACGTGGCATCTCTTTCTATTTCCCCATCTATTTCCCATGAAGTGATGAGAGCAGATGCCGTGATCTTCATTTTCTGTGTGTC
>NW_011407440.1:0-656 GCF_000754665.1 Bison bison bison | reverse complement strand
TGTGAGTGCCGCTTATCTGGTCAACCTGTCCACACTGTCTAAACCAGTCTTCTGCCCTTGCCCTGAACTCCTGAACGTTCCCTGCCTCACCGGGTGGAACCACCAGCCATGCAGTCATGTGTATTAGAAACTTAGGAATCATCCTCAAGTCTACTTCTCTTCAACCCCTACATCCAGAAAGGCTTACTAGTATCATCCCTTAAATAGTTCTGAAGTTGTATTCTCTTTATATCCCCACCACCATGCCCTGATTCAGTCCTTCATCATCTCTTATCTGGATTTTTGCAAAAGCATCTTATCTAGTCTCCCTGCACCTATTTTTGTCCCTCTTTGCCAATTCACATTAGGATTCTTTTAAAATTCCAAATCTTATATGTCACTTCTTGCTTAGACTCTTCCAGGCTTTAATTGACCTTGGAAGACAGTCCACACTCTTGCGGGGCCATGGTAACATCTTCCCCAAACCCACTATAACCTACCTCACATTTTATGCTCCAACAGCATCTGGCCACCTGTAATTTTCCACACACCACATGGTTGATTCCTCTACACCTTTGCTTACACTCTCTCCCCTGCCTGGAATGTCATTCATCCCATTTTTTTTTTTTTAAACTAGGTAACATTTTATTGACATATGCTATGAATACAACAAAGTG
>NW_011407439.1:0-584 GCF_000754665.1 Bison bison bison | reverse complement strand
GTTGCAGTGCGTGGGCTTCTCATTGTTGCAGAGCATCAGCTCTAGGGTGCTAGGGCTCAGTGGTTGTGGTTCATAGGCTTAGTTGCCCCAAGACATGTGGAATCTTTCCTGACCAGGGATCAAAATCTTGTCCACTCCATTGGTAAGCGGGTTATTAACCCCTGGACCACCAAGGAAATTCCAGAAACATTTAAAAAGAGAAATTAACGCACTTGGGGTAATTTAAAATAAGTCAGTAAAAATCCTCATTTAACTTGAGGGAGTAAAAAAGAAAGACGACTATCCAACTGGCAAATCTGACATATTCCAGTACTTCTCTTTTTCAGAAATATGTCTGCCTCTTTTAAATTGCACCAAAAGTCCCGGTAAGGTATCTTGGCTAGAGAAGTCCCCAGACCCACCCTTCCTACACCCGCCTCTAAGGGCAGCTGCCCTGTCCAGTCCCTTGGGGGGCCATGCTCTGTTTCACATGACTCTGGCTTGGAACCCACAGCTGGCATATGAGGTGTGCCTCTTTTAAATTGCACCAAAAGTCCCGGTAAGGTATCTTGGCTAGAGAAGTCCCCAGACCCACAGCTGGCATA
>NW_011407438.1:0-687 GCF_000754665.1 Bison bison bison | reverse complement strand
ATGGACTTCAGCATGCCAAGCCTCCCTGTCCACCACCAATGCCCGGAGTTTACTTAAACTCCTGTCCATTGAGTCAGTGATGCCATTTCAAGATTTGAATACCTGTCAGATCTTCTGACTACAACCTTTTCATTTCCCAGATTGAATCTTTTTAAAATTTTACTGTAGATCTCTATCCAAAGTAGCTTTTCTTTCTGACTAGTTTTAGATATTTTTGTTTTGAAATTATAGTCCTTTATGTTTTATTTCATGATGAATTTGAGGTCAATTATGAATTACTTGACTGTTTTTTAAATTTGTTTTTAGTACTAACTTCAGTAGTGCATAAACTATAAAATCTACAATAATATATAAAAAGGCTACAGGCTCAAAGATCATTGAGTAACTGCACAATAAATCTTAGTGCAATTTAAAACAGTGTTTGAATTAAACAATGAACAAAAAATACTACAATGGAAAAGACAGTAAAGTTTTTCACATAGACAAAGTGCCATATGTATATATATGTATATGTGTGTTTGTGTGTATATATATACATATATATAAATCCTTAAAGCATTGTGAAACATAACATGTGGGAAAACAAAATTAGGATTTAATACAAATATCACTTTAAAAATTTGAGAAATTATTCTCAATTATCCTATCATTTAATTTTAGTAAATCAACAATAAATATATGCATATG
>NW_011407437.1:0-577 GCF_000754665.1 Bison bison bison | reverse complement strand
TGTCCAGTGAATACACAGCACCACATCCAGTGAATATACAACGCCATGTCCAGTGACTACACAACACCGTGTCCAGTGACTACACAACACTGTGTCCAGTGACTACACAACGCCACGTCCAGTGAATACACAGCACTGCATCCAGTGACTACACAACACCGCGTCCAGTGAATACACAGCACCACATCCAGTGAATATACAACGCCATGTCCAGGGACTACAGAATGCCACGTCCAGTGACTACACAACACCACGTCCAGTGAATACACAGCACTGCATCCAGTGACTACACAACACCGTGTCCAGTGACTACACAACACTGTGTCCAGTGACTACACAACACCGCGTCCAGTGAATACACAGCACCACATCCAGTGAATATACAACGCCATGTCCAGGGACTACAGAATGCCACGTCCAGTGACTACACAACACCACGTCCAGTGAATACACAGCACTGCATCCAGTGACTACACAACACCGTGTCCAGTGACTACACAACACTGTGTCCAGTGACTACACAACACCGCGTCCAGTGAATACACAGCACCACATCCAGTGAATATACAACGCCATG
>NW_011407436.1:0-682 GCF_000754665.1 Bison bison bison | reverse complement strand
CTGAATGCATTTTCCTCCTGCTTTCAGTCTCAAAAACAGCACATAAAATTTGGTATTAAAAGGCAGTTTTAGAAATTATTCAATATATATATAGCTTTTAGCTTTACTATTTTTATTCTTAAAATATAATGAACTCATCTCATAGTTCTCTTTTCTTGTCTGATGCAAATGCTGCTGCTATATGATTGTAATTCTCAAACATCTTAGCTGGGACTCCTGGAGGAGTCCCACTACTTCTTTATCTATTTACCCATCTAAGCTCTTCTCAGGCAATCAATCAAAGAAGAAAAAAAAAACAGAGCAGACTTTTTCTGGTTTGTGGTACTGCTCTGGGAGGGGAGAGATGGTCACAATATAGATCTGCTCAATGCAAACTGTCAGTTCACAGTCAGGTACTGGTTGGATCTTGAGAGTACATCATTCTTTCCATCCTGCTAACAGGATTCCAATAGCCTGTCCTGGGGTCTTTGCTTTGTAAGGATGAAAGGATTGTCTTTTTCATTTTGCATTCTATACAATGAATGGAAAACAGGCGTGCCAGTGCCAAGCGTGTCGTTGAACTGCCAGTGACAACTTCAGCCAAGATGATTAAGTTGCCATAATGACCAATTGTACGAGAATCAGTTCTCACCTGTCGTATACTGTACCAGGGATTTAAGAAATGAAAGGCACCACTTCCTGC
>NW_011407435.1:0-812 GCF_000754665.1 Bison bison bison | reverse complement strand
TTCATATATATCATCGGGAAGAGATTGGAAATCAAACTGTGAGTGGTTGTTAAAGAGGACTTAACTGTAAGGTTTCTGCATCTTTTTGATAAAAAGGAATATACTAGAAGAAAAATGACCAAATGGTAAAACTTAGATCAATTCAGGGTGCTTAGGATGAGTACTTGCATGTATCAAATTTTCTGTTTTTTAAAAAAATTGCGTATCTGCAGACTACATTAGTTTGAACTAAATTGAAATTAGTCCAATTTATCAGTTGATAAATTCAGGCAATTTTCTTGATTTCTTTTTAGCCTGAGTTTCCTCATCTTTAATATGGGGATAATAATAGTAGGGTTATTGTGAGGATTAAACAAGTTGATATGTGTGAAGCACCAAAGCATTTAGCCAGTGCCTGACACAGAGTAAGCACCTAATAAACATAAGCTATTATGTGTTGAGATGTGCTCTGTGGCCTAGTTCATGGTCAGTTTTGATTAATTGTGAGCTGGAATAGGATGCTTGTTCTATTTGTTATATTCAGTGTGCATTTGTGCTGTAGAGAGCACATTCTGAAGGTATAATTATGTTTTTAATCCTGATTTTAAAATTTATTAGGCTGAAAACGTGCCAAAGTCCCTGTTCAGGAGGCACAGAGGAAGCTGAAGTGAAATGTCCCCGGAGTCCCTGTGGTCCCCATGTCCTACAGAGACTCACACAGGACTTTCAGGACACTGGAAAGATGAGGAGGATTAATGAGAAACTTGGGCTCCATCGAACAGTCAGAGATTTATGAATGGTTGGTGGTGACATCATCCTGATAACAATAAATA
>NW_011407434.1:0-573 GCF_000754665.1 Bison bison bison | reverse complement strand
TATATATATATATATATGTATAACTGAATCGCTGCTATACATTTGAAACTAACACAACATTGTAAATCAATGATAAGAGTTACAAAAACATTTTCATATAGAAATGAAATGAGATGAATGAGAATGAGATGAATTCTGAATTATTTGTTGATTGACTCCTTTAGGTAAATGATGGGAATATTTTTGGAATTTTGTCTCACTCCACTGAAACTCTGGCTCATTTTAGAATTGTTAAAAAGATAATGCAAAATTTATTGTGATTGACATAAAAAGGGAAATGATTGAAAACTTGAATATTTGTCAAAAGATGGAAAATGACAATACAGCACTGAGGTAGTATAATGTTGTTGAGCAATATTTGCAATTTGCATAATGTACAGACTTCTCTACAAGTTGCCTGAAGGGTTTGACAATAAATAGCATTTCTTTGTAAATCATTGTTTTAAAAAGGCAGAAAGGGAAGAACTGGACTATGTGGATATATGTAATAAACAGAGAATTGACAACCAAGTTTATTAGTCACAAAACTCATGGAAGTTGATGCAGTAATAGAGATCAGAACATTCAGTTCAG
>NW_011407433.1:0-642 GCF_000754665.1 Bison bison bison | reverse complement strand
ATCATAAATGGATGTTGAATTTTGTCAAGGCTTTCTCTGCATCTATTGAGATAATCATATGGTTTTTATTTTTCAATTTGTTAATGTGGTGTATTACATTGATTGATTTGCGGATATTGAAGAATCCTTGCATCCCTGGGATAAAGCCCACTTGATCATGGTGTATGATCTTTTATTTTCTATTGTAAATATGTTTTCAGTGTACAGCTGGCAATCGACCTGGTCTAAGTACATTAAGACATAGACAAGACCAATGGAAATGACGATGAGGATACTAAAAACTTACCTGGAATTTTAATGGGTAGGTTAATTTTAACATGTCTTAAACCACTTTTAAACTGATATTTTAATGATCTCATATTTTACATGCATGTACATATGAAAACTAAATTTTGGTGGAATACCACTCAGTGATAAACAGAAACAGACTACTAGTTCACACAATATGGATGGATCTGAAGGGAATTATGCTACATGGAAAAGTCAATACTAAAGGTTATATACTCTAAGATTCCATTTATATAGTATTATTGACATGACAAAATTATAGAAATAGAGGACAGTGTAATGGCACCCCACTCCAGTACTCTCGCCTGGAAAATCCCATGGATGGAGGAGCCTGGACGGCTGCAGTCCATGGGG
>NW_011407432.1:0-536 GCF_000754665.1 Bison bison bison | reverse complement strand
AGACTGCGACATAGAGATCCTGCCTCAGGGACTTCCCTGGAGGTGCAGTGGCTAGGACTCCGGGCTCCCAGTGCACGGGGCCCGGGCTTGATTCCTGATCAGGGAATGAGAGCCTGCAGCTACGATCTGGGCAGCTGGATAAATGATTAAAAAACATCCTGCCTGCCCGCCTGGGTTTCCAGCCCTGCAGATTTTGGACTTAGCCATCAACCCATAGTCACCTGAAAAAAATTCCTCTTTGGACAATAATCTTTTTTTAATTTATTTTTTTATTGAAGGATAATTGCTTTACAGAATTGTGCTGTTTTCTGGCAAACCTCAATATGAATCAGTCACAGGTGACATACATGCCCTCCCTCTTGAACCTCCCTCCTGTCTCCCTCCCCATCTCACCCCTCTAGGTTGATACAGAGCCCCTATAGGGTTTCCTGAGCCATACAGCAAATTCCCCTTGGCTATCTATTTTGCATATGGTAATGTAAGTTTCCATGTTACTCTTTCCATACATCTCACCCTTTCCTCCCCTCTCCCCATGT
>NW_011407431.1:0-626 GCF_000754665.1 Bison bison bison | reverse complement strand
GCATGTGGGAACTTAGTTCCACAACCAGGGATCAAATGGGCACCCCCTGCATAGGAAGGCCAGGTCTTAACCACTGGACGAGCAGGAAAGCCCCCTAAAGTGCAACTCTTGTCATAATATGGGCTTCCCTGGTAGCTAAGTTGGTAAAGAATCTGCCTGCAAGGCAGGAGACCCTGGTTCGACACCTGGCTCAGGAAGATCCACTGGAGAAGGGATAGGCTACCCACTCTAGTATCTTGGGCTTCCCTGGTAGCTCAACTGGTAAAGAATCCGCCTGTAGTGTGGGAGACCTAGGTTCCATCCCTGAGTTGGGAAGATCCCCTGGAGAAGGGAAAGGCTGATCACTCCAGTATTCTGGCCTGGAGAGTTCCATGGACTATATAGTCCATGGGGTCACAAAGAGTCGGAAACGACTGAGCGACTTTGACTTTCTTGTCACAATATATGGCTCCTGTGTTTCCTTCCATGTGACAGTTTATGTGTTTTCACTGGAAACAGGCACAAGGAGGCCGTGCTTATGTTCAACTTAATACTTTATTTCTTCCTCTGGTTTCTGCTTACATTTTTGTACATTTTTCATGAAAATTCACTTTTCTGGATGTGTATTATGCTTTTCAATGTTTCCA
>NW_011407430.1:0-596 GCF_000754665.1 Bison bison bison | reverse complement strand
TTCTGTAAACAACGATATTGCTGACCTTGGTAGCACTGGGCCTGCGCACCCACTTGGCCATGGGCCACTTTTGTCTGTCCTAGCATATCAGTAGTCTTTGAAGACTTCCTGTGGCGGCGGCTGCTGCCCAGAGAGAATAAACATGACTGCAGTCCCCACAGCTCTTCAAGTCTTCTTCCATCTTCCCCGGTCACTCCTTATCTACTCTGGGTTCAGTGAACAGTGTGAGCGGCAAGACAACTACTTACCATGAACACGGGATTCCGAAAGTACTTTATATCCATGATTTTCTCCAACTCTTAAGACAATTTCTGTGAGGAGAGCATTATTATCCGCCATTGTTGGAATGAGAAAGCCAAGTCTGTAAGAAGCGCCAGGTTCCAGTGATTATAACCAGCCACCTGGGTTCTATCTTCTAAACCACGCAGCTGCTGCTTCTAAACTTCAGGAATCCTGAGAAGCACCAGCTGAGAGTGACAGAGGTGAGTTTCAGCCCCTAGTTCACCACTTCATATTTGGGGGACCTTTAGGAAGATGAGTCATCTGACTCTTCATTCTCTTATCTGTAAAATGGGAAAAATAATGAATTTAAAACT
>NW_011407429.1:0-710 GCF_000754665.1 Bison bison bison | reverse complement strand
TTGTTTGTTTTTTAATTTTATTTTATTTTTAAACTTTACAATATTGTATTAGTTTTGCCAAATATGGGGAGGGAGGAGGGAGGAGGGTTCAGGATAGGGAACACAGGAGATTTGTTTTAGAGTTTGCAGCCAATCCAAAGAAGGATGAAGGGGGGATCTTTCTGATTTCTTTATTTTCTCTCTATCTTGCTCTTTGAGTATGTTTCAATAACTGAAAGGCATATTTCTGCCTAGTTTTGGTTTTCCTTTCCCTTTTAGTGATGGAGTTGTTGGTCTTTGTCCTAATATTATTATCAACTAACTTGAAGAGGCTTACAAGCAAAGTAACTTATAAAATTAATGAAAGTGAAATAGTATTCTTAAATGCATGTATGAAGTGGTTCTCCGAAACAGTTTTACATATCCCTCTATGCCGCTAGTCACTGTGAAAACTTTGGTGTTATTTCTCAAGGGATCAAATTTAGAACTTGTTTAAGAATCACTGAACTTTCAAATATTTGATAACTGCTTAATTCCATGTAAAAGGGTAGTAATTCCTATTTGCAGAAGTATTTTATAACTAACCAAGATGCGTCCATTGTCTATTATATACATTGCAAGTGTCTTCTCACAGTGAATTGTTTGTCTCATAATGGAGAAGGCGATGGCACCCCACTCCAGTACTCTTGCCTGGAAAACTCCATGGATGGAGAAGCCTGGTAGCTTACACT
>NW_011407428.1:0-567 GCF_000754665.1 Bison bison bison | reverse complement strand
TGAAAACTTTCTCTAACTTTATTCCTACTTATTGTTTTATTTTTGAGTTTTCCTTGAGACAGTATCAATTGTTGATATGTATATTTCATATAAAACAATCTAATCCTTTCATCTTTTATTAGTATAAAATTACATATACAGTTTATTTACAATTAGAAATACACAGTGCCACACATCCACACCTAGTAATACCACTTCAGCTCATATAAAAGGTGATGAGGAAGGAAGCCACGTTTGAGTGGAACCTTAAGCAGGAAAGTGTTGTTTTCTTTATTATGCTACCTCAAGATCAATATAATTTGCTGATCATTTCAAACAAATGAATCTTGATTTTTAAAATGAATTCTATAGTTTGTATTTTAATTTTTATTAATGCTGCTCTTATTTTTATTACTTTCTTTTGTCTTTCTATCATGTTCATCAGCTTTCTACCTTACTGATTTTAATACTCAAGTTTTTCATTTTTATGCTGCTACTGCTAAGTCGCTTCAGTCGTGTCCGACTTTGTGCAACCCCATAGACGGCAGCCCACCAGGATCCCCCATCCCTGGGATTCTCTAGGCAAGA
>NW_011407427.1:0-706 GCF_000754665.1 Bison bison bison | reverse complement strand
GCATTGTATAGTTATTTGGATTTAACTTGAAGATAAAAAACTGATGATAGCTCTAATTTCATTAGACTTGAATAGGAACACATAACCCTCCAAAAATGTTTGTATTCAAACAGCTGCTATATATTCAACACTTAATTTATTTCAACTCCTATCTAATTAATTCCACATGTATTATTTTATTTGTTTCCAAATCCTTTGGCCTTGTAAACATATAATTTCCATTAAAAATAAACATTCTGAGGGCAAAAAGGTTTATAGAACTGGCCCAAATGTACACAAGCAAGTGATAGACCATAGCTTGCTTAAACTAGCCTGCATCACAACACCCATAATTTTACATACACATCACAATTTTAAATCACCTGTGAATATGCAAAAATGTGAATTATAAATCTCGCCATGTGTCAGTCTCTTGAAAATTCTGATAATGGTAATATCCTTCTCTCTATGGAGAAAAATTCATTCAACAGCCGGTCAAAATGTGAAATATAAAATTTCTAAGTCTTACTTCTATATCTAAGAAAGAGGGATGTTGCAATTCTGGTAGATGTGGTAAAAAAATTTCCCTATGGATTCTCAAACACTGTCTTCACCATGGGATCAATGAAAACATAAAGAAGCAAAAGTTTCATCCTTGACCTGTAAGTGGAATTTAAAGAGGTTTCCCTGAGAGGTCATGAACCTTAGAATTGAATCTCAGTTTCCC
>NW_011407426.1:0-585 GCF_000754665.1 Bison bison bison | reverse complement strand
TAAAACATTAAGTGAGATATCAGCAGGCTTATGGATTTCTCTAGCAATATCCACCTGTTTCAATACAGGTGAGAATGTAGGAAATACTAAGTGTCAGATCATTATTTCCCAATACATACGAATTTCTTCAGAGACATTAAATGGCTCTAAACAAAGGAAGACATAGTATGAATTGCAAAGCTTTTAATGAAAATATTTTTCTTTTAAACATGCATAATTACATACCTATTTAATAGCAATTAATTCAATGCTTGCAAACTCAACTGCCTCTGAATTTAATCATAATTCATGAATTTAAGCTAATAAAACTAAGGAAAATCAACAGCTCATCTAATCCTTCTTTATATTTCTTCAGGATCAGCAGCATGCATAAGTGAATTCTTTACAAAGGCTAAAATAGGTTGATGTATATACTGTGAGTTTATTTTTAAAGCTGTTTAAATGCAACATTTCTACTAAAACATTTAAACCAAAGGTCACACTTATGAAAACAAAATTCTTGATCAGGCTGTTTTCATTTTTAGCCATTTGACATTCTGCTCTTTTTGACTGAACAGATGAAAGTTCACATGCCTACTCAGGTGG
>NW_011407425.1:0-757 GCF_000754665.1 Bison bison bison | reverse complement strand
ATTTTGTAGTTATTTTTGTGTATGGTGTTAGAAAGTGGTCCAGTTTCATTCTTTTACAAGTGGTTGACCAGATTTCCCAGCACCACTTGTTAAAGAGATTGTCTTTAATCCATTGTATATTCTTGCCTCCTTTGTCAAAGATAAGGTGTCCATATGTGCGTGGATTTATCTCTGGGTTTTCTATTTTATTCCATTGATCAATATTTCTGTCTTTGTGCCAGTACCATACTGTCTTGATAACTGTGGCTTTGTAGTAGAGCCTGAAGCCAGGTAGGTTGATTCCTCCAGTTAGTTTGTGATATAGCATCATTTTTACCCATATCAGAAAAACCAAAACATTACAACATGTGATTCAATATGAAAATTAACATTGAGTAGACCAAAAAGGCAACCAAGCAGTAAGTACTGTGTTCTGTGTTCAAAGAGGCACGGTTATAGGTTTTAAACTCACCCTAGGGACTAGTTATCTGTCCTTCATCTAAGGCTCAAATAGACCCTCAGTGATTAAAATAAAGACTCAATAGTGGTCCCTTGTACCCAAGTAACTAACGCTACACTTCAGTTTAATACTAATGCCTGAAATTCAGGTCTTGGAAACAGCACTAAATGCTAATGGATCAAAGTTTGATTATAAGTTTAATTACATTTGAGTCCAAACATTGGCAATTAATATGAAAGCCAAGTTCATCACAAAGGCAGCAACCAGAGAACTCTTAGAGTATGCAGTCTTGGCTTTATTTAGAATGCAGTTTCTGTC
>NW_011407424.1:0-601 GCF_000754665.1 Bison bison bison | reverse complement strand
TTTTTTTTTAAGAGTAAAAAGTAGATAGTATCCTCTTGTAGATGTCTGAGAAAATGTTTGGCAGATAAGTTAGAATAAATACCTAAGAGGCTTGCATGCTTTGGCGATTCTAAAAAAATTTTTATTTTTTCTTTCCATTTTCTGTCTTCTTTCCCTTTTGTTTTTTCCAAACCTGGGCTTAAATTTCAAAGTATCTTTTCCTCCCAAAGGCCTAGAATAGTATGGGTAAGTGTGAGCAGGCACTCTTTCTGAGTAATATCAGAGCAGAACTATAATTGTCACTTGCGTTTTCTCAATTTAGGATATGTTTTTATACAGAAAAAATGGTGAAAAGCTGATGTCTTTATCTGGCTGACAGTCTCAAAGGTTTAGTTACTTAACTGAAGTGGAATTCTCATCTTTTCTAATTCATACACACATAAATGCACTCCAATGCAAAGTTCAATGACTAAGTATTTCTTGCTAAAACTTTAACGTTGAGCTGACAAATGATAAAAATAAGATTTGAAGGTTGATACACAGAAGAAGAAAAAAAAAAACAACAGGTAAGGGGAAGGAATATAGATTTATTTATTTTAACCTTGATGTAAAACGATCAAAG
>NW_011407423.1:0-580 GCF_000754665.1 Bison bison bison | reverse complement strand
ACCAGAGACGCCCCAGTAATGCCAGCTTTCAGCAAATCAGTCCTTTAAGTACTGTCAACCTCGCTGCTGACACTTGGAGATTTTGAATTCGGTTGAGTGGCTGTGACGTTGGAACAAGTGTATTTAAAATGTGTGTGCGAGCTGGAGCCGCCTAAACCCGTGTTCTGACACGAGCCTCACAGCCCTTGCTCACCTGTCATAGTAACAGAAAAGGCCACAGGGTTGGCGGGCCCTGCAGTATTATTTTGAATGCCTCCTTCAGGAAACAACCAATGCCTCCTACCCCGAGCCTGCCAGCTTCCCTCTGTAGAACATTTAACTTCAAGGACGAAACCCTGCATGCAGGGATCGGGAAGCATCGTGCATCCCATGTAGGTGCAGCTGGCTCTTGCTGTGATTTTGGAAATCTGTTCCATCCTTCCCAGGTGGCTCCCAGGTGGCTCAGATGGTAAGGTGTCTGCCAGCAATGCAGGAGACCCGGGTTCAATCCCTGGGTTGGCAAGATTCCCCAGAGAAGGAAATGGCAACCCACTCCAGGATTCTTGCCTGGAGAATCCCATGGACAGAGGAGCCTGGCGGG
>NW_011407422.1:0-680 GCF_000754665.1 Bison bison bison | reverse complement strand
GATGGACATGAGTCTGAGTGAACTCCGGGAGTTGGTAATGGACAGGGAGGCCTGGCGTGCTGCGATTCACGGAGTCGCAAATAGTCGGACACGACTGAGTGACTGAACTGAACTGATTCTCTGATAATCTCTTATCTCTTTTATCTCTGAGATTCCCCCCCCCCCCATAAAATATTATATGGGAGTAAAACATCAATAGAAACCAGTTCTGGTCTGTGCTCAAGCATTTATCAATTCTTCTACAGGAAAAATTTTTAAAGTGTTTAAATTGCTGAAGCTATTGAACTGCTAACTCTTTTCCTGAGTGGCTACCCAACAGCTCAAAGAGCCTACCATTGACACCATATATGAAAGAGCTGCTTCATTACTGAGATCTGGAGCTCAAAATATCTGAGGTATTTATAAGTGTTTCCTTCTAGTTATCCACTTGCTAGTATCCATGTCAGCCTTGTTCTTGTTTCAATTGGCAAAAAAGCAATTCTATAAGGGCAGTATGTAGAGAGGTCCCCAAAAAGGTCCAGTTTTTTAATTTTTAAATTTTTAACAGCTTTAGACTACAGAAGGGTTGCAAAAATAATAGAGAATTAGAAAATTCCAATGTACCCTTCAACTTGCTGATGTATTAATTTCACATAACCATAGCACAATCATCAAAACTAAGAAAATAACTTTCACATAAT
>NW_011407421.1:0-749 GCF_000754665.1 Bison bison bison | reverse complement strand
GTCACAGACTGCTCTCAGTGTGATGAGAAGCTACTGGAAGGAGTGGCACAGAGGAGTAGCAAGGTCTGGGTCAGGTTATGAAAGGATACCCTGTGTGGAGAATACAACCACAGAGTGTTGGATGGAGAGGGGGATGGAGGCCAGGGAGAGCTGCTGCTACAATCCAGGGACCAGGTGACCCTGGATAGAGGGGCTGAGTCATAGTAGATGCAGGCTGACCGAAAAAGAAAAAGAAAAAAGGGAGGAAGGGAAATAAAGGAAAAGGGTGGGAAGGAGAAGATAAAGATGGAGTATGAGAAAAGGAGCTTCCTGCTGGCTCAGACAATAAAGAATCCTCCTGCAATGCAGGAGATCTGGGTTTGATCCCTTGGTCAGGAAGATCCCCTTGGAGAAGGAAATGGCAACCCACTCCAGTATTCTTGTTTGGAGAATTCCATGGACAGAGAAGCCTTTGGGCTACAGTCCACAAGGTCTCAAAGAGTCAGATACGACTGAGCGACTGAGCGACAAACACTCACAGGAGAGAAAAGAATGTGTTTTACATATCAAACAAGAACACAGCCATCCTGAATGTCAGCCTCTGGGATGGGAAAAAGGGAAACAGATACTTCCAATGCGCTATCCGAGGTACTAGGTCTCCATAGGTCCCACCTTATCACGTGACAATCATTTGAGGTGGGAATAATGAGCCTTTATTTCATAGCTGAGGAATCTGAGGCCCAGAAAAGTTAAGTAATTCCTCTGGGGCC
>NW_011407420.1:0-536 GCF_000754665.1 Bison bison bison | reverse complement strand
GGACAGGGAGGCCTGGCGTGCTGTGATTCATGGGGTCACAAAGAGTCAGACATGACTGAGCAACTGAACCGAACTGAATTTACAGATATATGTTGAAGAGTAAAAGTAGTTTACAAAATATGCAAATATAACCACTTTAAGAAGAACTAATAATATCCCACAAAGATACATGCATATCACAGTCTCTTTCATAACAAACCTAAAAGTTAAAGCACAGGCGCCTTATTTTCAAACTACCTACCATGTTTGCAAAATGGATGTTAAATGCAAAAACAGTAGAGAGCTAAATAAGCAAATAGTACACATAAACATTCAAATAGAACATAGCCTTCCTTTTTTCTGCTCATGATAGCTAATGGTAAGAACTCTAACTCTAGCTTTCTCTTTTTTAAACAAAACTTGATCTCATTTGAGTTTGTATCTACCTGGGTGAGTGGATTATTTTAAAAGCCAAGCAAACTGAGCCTCAAGCTAATCCAAACAAGGTGCAATTACAATATAACCACCGTGGCTAGTCTTTTTTTTTTTTTTTTTTT
>NW_011407419.1:0-750 GCF_000754665.1 Bison bison bison | reverse complement strand
TTGGACAGGCCCTGCCCACCCACCACACCCCTCCCCTCCCGCAACTAACGCTCCCCCCAGCTTCGTCCCCTGGGTCTAGCACCAACCCCTGGCTCACTGGCAGGTGGGCAGCCGGCGCGTGGTGCAGTATGGTGCGGGCATCATGCTAATTCTGGGCACCATTGGCAAGTTCACGGCTCTCTTCGCCTCACTCCCTGACCCCATTCTAGGGGGGATGTTCTGCACCCTTTTTGGTGAGTGTTGCGCGTGCTTTTGAAGACGCAGCGTGGTCGCAATGAGTGGAGCCCACTCAGCGGGCTAGGAGCCTCTAGCGGTTCTCTTGTGCCCTCAGGCATGATTACAGCTGTGGGGCTGTCTAACCTGCAGTTCGTGGACATGAACTCCTCCCGCAACCTCTTTGTGCTTGGATTTTCCATGTTCTTCGGTCTCACGCTGCCCAATTACCTGGACTCCAACCCGGACGTCATTAACACAGGTATTCCCAAGAGTCTACCCATCTCAAGGTGGGGGAGGTATGGTGGGCACAGGTGTGTATGGTAGGGAGCCAGGTGGTGATGGGAGGAGGGAAGGAGGAGGCTGGGGCCAGAGAGCCTGTGGCCGCTTGAACTGGCTGTTGGCAGTCATTGTGCTCTGTGTGCCTCCCCTGGAGTGAGCTCCACCTTGAGTCATCTCCAGACCTTGATTTCTTCATCTATAAAATGGTGCTGATAGTGAAAAAGCTCCTTTGTAAGGGCCCTTCCAGCTCTGAGA
>NW_011407418.1:0-645 GCF_000754665.1 Bison bison bison | reverse complement strand
GTTTTAAAAGAAACTACTGAACTATTTTCCAGAGTGCCTGTACCATTCTTCATTCCTACCAGCAATGTGTGAAAATCATTTCTCCCCAGCCTCAACAGTGTTAATATTATCACTGTTGGTTTTGTTTTCATTTTTGCCATTCTAAGAGATATTTAGTGATATATCATTGTGGCTGTAGTTTGCATTTCCTATATAGCTAATGATGTTGACCATCCCTTTATGCATTTGCCCTCCATATCCATTTTACAGTGAAATATCCGTTGATGTCTTTTGCCCATTTTATAATTAGATTTATTTTTTTACTATTGAGATTTGAGAGTTCTTTTTAAAGTCTACGTATGAGACCTTTGTTGAATGTGACTTGCAAATATTTTATCTTAGTATATACTGTGTCTTTTCATCCTCATGATAGGGTCTTTTACAGCATAAGCTTTTAAATTTTTGATGAAGCTCAATTTATCATTTTTAAAACAAATCACAATTTTAATGTGATTTCTCAGAACTCTACACCTAGCCCCAAACCCCAACAAATGTTTTCCTGAAAAGCTGCAGTATTACAGCAGCAAATACATGGTATATTGAGATTTAGATATAAATTGAAATGTAAAAAAAAAAAATTGTTGAAAAATTATGTCACTTAATATG
>NW_011407417.1:0-588 GCF_000754665.1 Bison bison bison | reverse complement strand
TAAGTACAAACCCAGATGACATAAAGCCAACACTGTGTTAAAATGCCAGACTCCAAAATATTTCAGTGTAATGTTGGTATGCTATACACTTACATATGATACCTTCAACAAAAGTGAACTGTGAAATGAACTGTGGTCAGAAAAATAAGAATTCAAAAGACTATTGGTTACATAAGGTCTAGGGGAAGAGAACTAGGGGGAATAGGAATTGACTGCTAATGAGTGTGGAGCTTCTGTGACAGGGACAAAAATGTTCTAAAATCAGACTGTGATGACAGCTGTACCTTCTTCTCCCTCTGAAACAAGTGTCACTATTCCCCCCACAAGTCCTGGAGAAAGAAACTTTGTCTTGAACTTCATAACCTCTAATATTAGAAAATAACCAATACTTGACCAAGTCAAAGTTCAACGAGATCATAACTCACCTAGACTCAAATTCTTAACATTCCTTGGCTGCTTCTGCCTACACCACCCACGTATTCTGTCACTCACTAAACCCTGCCCTTAGAAAAGTTAAACCATTTGGCCCATACCCCGAAAATGTTGGTTCATACCCTTCCCGTACTAATAAATCCAATTATCTTTACT
>NW_011407416.1:0-556 GCF_000754665.1 Bison bison bison | reverse complement strand
CACCCCACTCCAGTACTCCTGCCTGGAAAATCCAATGGGCGGAGGAGCCTGGTAGGCTGCAGTCCATGGGGTCTCTAAGAGTCGAACACGACTGAAGCGACTTAGCAGCAGCAGCTACGTGAATCATTTTCAAATTTTCAGTAAATCATTTTCAAATTTTCAAAGTTCAGTAAATCTGAAAACCCTATGTCTCTCCTTTCTATGTGTGGGGTTGGCTAATTCCTGATAATATGTGTCTTTATATTTCAAATAATTATAACAAGCATTCCACATTAAAATATTGTTCCTAATTTACACTTTCCGTTCATTACAATTAAGTGCTGCTGCTGCTGCTAAGTCGCTTCAGTCCTGTCCGAGTCTGTGCAACCCCATAGACGGAAGCCCACCAGGCTCCCCTGTCCCTGAGATTCCCCAGGCAAGAACACTGGAGTGGGTTGCCATTTCCTTTTCCAATGCGTGAAAGTGAAAAGTGAAAGGGAAGTCGCTCAGTCATGTCCGACTCTTAGGGACCCCATGGACTGCAGCCTACCAGGCTCTGCCATCCATGGGATTTTCC
>NW_011407415.1:0-554 GCF_000754665.1 Bison bison bison | reverse complement strand
TTTTTAATAGTTTTTCTCCTGTAATTGAGATCTAATCTTACTGCATTGTGGTCAGAAAAGATGCTTGAAATGATTTCAATTTTTTTAAATTTACCAAGGTTAGATTTATGGCCCAGGATGTGATCTATCTTGGAGAAGGTTCCATGTGCTCTTGAGAAAAAGGTGAAATTCATTATTTTGGGGTGAAATGTCCTATAGATCAATTAGGTCTAACTGGTCTATTGTATCTTTTAAAGTTTGTGTTTCCTTGTTAATTTTCTGTTTAATTGATATTTCCATAGGTGTTATTGGGGTATTAAAGTCTCCCACTATTACTGTGTTACTGTTAATTTCCTCTTTCATACTTTTTAGCATTTGTCTTACATATTGTGGTGCTCCTATGTTGGGTGCATATATATTAATGATTGTTATATCTTCTTCTTGGATTGATCCTTTGATCATTATGTAATGTCCTTCTTTGTCTCTTCTCACAGCCTTTGTTTTACAGTCTATTTTATCTGATATGAGTATTGCTACTCCTGTTTTCTTTTGGTCTCTATTTGCATGGAATATCT
>NW_011407413.1:0-608 GCF_000754665.1 Bison bison bison | reverse complement strand
CCATCAAATTAATGTAACGTTCCTAATTAGTGGTCATACTAGGGATAAATCTAACTTTTGACACCAAATTCTGTGCAATTGACTTGGGAAATGTCACCCCATCCTAAAATACAATACAAAGGAAATAAACATTCTAGTAAACACTCTCTCTCTATGTGTGCCCATAGCACAATTCTAATTCATGGAATCTTATGGAGATATATACACAATTATAAATATTCACTTTGTACTTTATTACTAACTATGCAATTTGTTTGAATAATAAATATGATACTTCAATATTTAAATCATTCAAGGAATATAGACTACTAAAGAAATTAATTAAAGTATTAAGATTCCTTTGCTTCTCCTGTCTTGGAGTTTTTGTAGAAGGAGGGATACAGGCTTACATGCATATATTTGTAATTTGACACTGTGAGAGAGGTAGGATGTTTAACATTCATATGTGAATTTTTCCTAGTTACTTTCCCTAAAGGATTTTTTAAAGCATAATGGTCTGTAGAAAGTTTATCTTTGATAATAACAGGTTGATTTCTGTAAGGATCATGGCTGGTCTGAAAAGTCACTGTAAAAACAAATGGAAGTAGAATTTAGAAAGATGGTAACAA
>NW_011407412.1:0-608 GCF_000754665.1 Bison bison bison | reverse complement strand
AATACATATTGGATTCGATACTGATGAATCTCTAACAACACAGATATTCCTTTCTCTGATCACCAGGGTTTGTCTCTAAGGTGGACCTGGTCACCTTTCTGGAGCTATTAAAGGATCCCAGGAATATGAGAAGAATGGAGACAACAGCCATTTACCCAGGTAGGTATGAATGGTTGGAAATGATGACTCAGATGAGAGGTCCAAGGAGCAATGAGGAACTCATCCTTCATCACGTGATCTTGGGAGATTTGCTTCAATAGAAATGGTTTTCGAAAACCTGGGTTTGTTCTGCTACGGTGATAGAAATGTATCACCTGCCCCATTCTCTGTCTCTGAAATCATTCATGAATTTATCTCCAGTGATTACTTTTCTCCATCACAGTGTGACCTAAATATCTCCTTTTGGCTTGTGACAAACTGCATTCATTTGTTGCTCTTCGATTTCTTGGGGGCCCTAGCAAAACTCTGCCCATTTCTGAGTAACTGTATGACAGTCCTTTTAAAGTTTCCTTCTATCTCTAGACAGAAATGTGTGAGTCGAGTGGTAGACAAACTGCCAAATTTCCAGGAATACTAGGGACAGGTTTTTGTTCTCTGATTTATAATTT
>NW_011407411.1:0-731 GCF_000754665.1 Bison bison bison | reverse complement strand
TTGTATGGATATATACTTTTATTTCTATTTTATAAATATTTAGACTAGGAATATCTGGATATATGATAATTGTATTTTTTTAACTGTAAACAGCACATATATCAAGTGTGCAATTTGATAAGTTTTGACACATGTCTCCTTCTACGTAACCAGGAGATAGTGAAGGACATGGAAGCCTGACCGGCTGCAGTCTATGGGGTTGCAAAGAGTCAAACATGACTTAGTGACTAAACAACAACAAGGTAACCATCACCACTATCAAAACAATGAACATATCCATCATCCTCAAAAGCTTTTTTATACTCTTTTGTAATCTCGCCCTTCTGTCCTTACCCATATTTCTATCTGAAATATATTTTCTTCTTGCTACAAAACATCCTTTAATTCTTACAGTTCAGGTTGCCAATGATAAATTATTATAGATTACATATGAGTTTTTTTCCCCTTTCATTATTTTGAAGTTGTTGCTCCACTGACTTTTTACTTGCATTGTTTCTGATGAGAAATCTGATATCACCCTTATATCTGTTCCTTTGCACGTAGTGTATCTTTTTTCCCCATCTGGTGGCTTTTAGGAGTTTTCTCTTTATTGTTGATTTTGATTAATTAATTTTGATGTATCTTAGAATGTTTACCTTCATGTTCCTTGCACTTGACTGTCATTGAACTTCTTGGGTATTTGGATATTTTTCAGCCACTTTTCTTTACTTTTTTCCTGTTTCTTCTTCCAT
>NW_011407410.1:0-671 GCF_000754665.1 Bison bison bison | reverse complement strand
ATCAGCAACCATGATTGAGTCAACCCATGGTTAGATTAACAACATTTTTTATTTTTTCTAAGGAATCAGTCTGTTTTATACATGGGACAAATGGGCCAGTTAAATAGGAATGGAATAAGATTTACAATCTCAGTATTTTTCAAGTATTCAATGGAGGTAGTGCTATCTGAAATTTCCTCAGGAGTACAGAACTGATATTAACTTACTACTTTGGGAGAAAGGCTTTGTTCCTGAGGCTCTCACTGTGCTGTTTCTGTCGTTATAGCTTTTACTTCATAGATCAGGATTCCAGTGGTATGATCCTGTCAGTTGCTGAGTATGCCTGTTCCAACTGAGCATTCACAACTGAGGGAATAACCACAGGCATGTTCTCAGATGTACTAGGCCTATGCTGAGACGGAGTTGAGCCAAAGATCCAGCTATAAATCATGCCCTGAGTAAATCCTTTCTAACTCCTAGAAAACAGTGGCAGGCTGGATCCATGGGGGTTTATGTCATCTCAGAAGCAGTATCCAGATGTTATTGGGAGGGATGTGTAGCTTCTTTCTTAGCAGATTGTAACCCTGTGTATTAGGGTTCTCCAGAGATGCAAAGGAAATCAGTCCTCAATATTCATGATGATGAAGCTGAAGCTCCAATACTTTGGCCACCTTATGCAGAGAGCTGACTCA
>NW_011407409.1:0-774 GCF_000754665.1 Bison bison bison | reverse complement strand
GCTATCATTATTATCATCACCATCATCATTGTTTACCTCCAAATCAATTTTATTCAACTATTTCTAAATATGTGTGTGTGTATGTCTTGTATTTTAAATTATTCATGTATTTGACTCTTTCATTCATCAGAAGCATACAGATTTGACTATAATTATTGTTTCAATTCTTTCTGGCTACTTCAGGACCTTTTGGCGTCTATATGTTAATGTCTTCTTTAGCTTCTGCCAGAGAGTGATTGAGGAAGAAAAGTCATGTTGAATAACTGTTTCATTTAAATGGGACTTTTCAATCCTTAAAAAAAACTGCACATTAAAAATATATTACTCAAAATATATATAATATATATATATTCAGATAATATACTTAAAATAGCAGTATTGTCACAATTTGTAAAAATATCATTTAAGGTATATGTTGATTTCTCTAATATATATGTGTATAATATCTTACCAGAAATCGCAGAACAATTAAATTGTTTTTCACCAGGCACTTCAGTTTTCACATAAGCAGCTCCTTCTAATCTGGGAACAGAATGCAAAGGAATCTATTTTTCTTAGGAAGATAAGATTCTCCTCATAGCTGCACTATTTTGAACCACCATTAACAAGAAAAGCAAGAAAACATCTTATTTCTTTTATTTTATTTCTTCTCTTATTTCAATCCCTTTAAAAAGAAAAAATCAATCATATATTAAAAAGAAATGCTAAATATTTTAATATTAAATTGAAAGCTTAAGGTATTTTTTGCTTTTTTACAATGCCTCAGAGTCATTC
>NW_011407408.1:0-853 GCF_000754665.1 Bison bison bison | reverse complement strand
CCTGCCAATGCAATAGACATGGATTCAATCCCTGAGTCAGGAAGATCACCTGAAGAAGGAAATGGCGACCATCTCCAGTATTATTGCCTGAGCAATACCATTGGCAGAGGAACCCAGTCAGCTACAGTCCATGGGATTGCAACAGATTTGGACATGACTTAGAAACTAAACAGCAGCAGTATATCATTACATTAAGTAAACCCGAATGAGAAATTTTCTCAAAATAAAATATATAATGAAAAAGACACAGAGGAATAGAATGTACTAATAAACATTTAACAAATACTGAATTTAATATAATCTTAGCCCCCATAAGCCTAATGATTGCCTGTGTTTATCTGTACATCTCTTTCACAAAATCTTATATATAATCATATATATTATATATATTATAGGCATAATTTTTATTCCAAGATACTTTTGTTTTGGAAAATATAACTAGCATGACTTTTGATTACTCTATTCACAATAAATAAGAAACAATTATGTTTCTTTTAAAATATAACTTAAAAATAAGTGTATCTTAGAATTTCATCCCTGAAATGGAGCTTAATGTTTTTTATCCCTTTTATTTATGTATACATTTATTTATTCATTTTCCATTCTTTTGTGATTGTCTATATTTATTAAAAATATATAATATGTGTCAAGTGCTGTTCTAATTTCCTGGGGTACTGCAGAGGACAAATAGGCAAAACTCTATTTTTAAAGGAGTTACGTTTTGTAGGGAGAGGCAGAGAATTTAAAGATAAGTAAAATCGATATTATATAGATCAGTTATACATTCTATGCAGAAAAAAAACAAGAGAGGAATATATAGAATGAAGAATAGAGTGAGTTTTTTTTTTTTTTT
>NW_011407407.1:0-598 GCF_000754665.1 Bison bison bison | reverse complement strand
TGTGTGTGGTGTATCTGTGTGTGCGTGTGGTGTGTGTGGTGTGTCTGTGTGCGCACGCATGTGTGTGGTGTGTCTGTGTGATTGTATGTGGTATGTCTGATTGTGCTGTGTGCATGTGGTTTGTCTGTGTGATTGCATACACATGGTGTGTGTGTGGTGTGTCTGTGATTATGCACACGTGGTGCGTGTGGTGTGTCTGTGTGATTGTGTGCACGTGATGTGTGTGCACAGGTGCTGGTTCTGACATGAACCAGGTGGGTGATGGTGGATCAGGAGTTGGACTCAGTTCGGAGAAACATCAACACAGTTCTTCAGAAAGAACCTCTTCTGGGTCTTTCTAGTCTGCGCCCCAGTATTCTCTTCCTGCCCCTTCGCAGGCCTGTGGCTTCAACAGCTTCTAGACACTCATAGGAAAACCATCCTTTCTCAGGCCTCACAAGGCTTCAGGAGCAAGGCTGGCGTGTCAAGCCTGTGCAGACAGGGGAGGGGATGGGGTTTGTGGAGGATGAGATGGTTTGATGGCATCACTGACTCAATGGACATGAGTTTGAGCAAACTCTGGGAATTGGTGATGGACAGGGAAGCCATCAAACCATCT
>NW_011407406.1:0-835 GCF_000754665.1 Bison bison bison | reverse complement strand
CTGAACCAATTCCTCATTACTGGAATAAAGTCCCCTTTATATATTGCTGAGTTCTATTTTCTTATATTTTGTTAAGGATTTTTCATCTATAGTCATGAGAGATATTAGTCTGTCATTTTTTTTCTATATTGTCTTTGTCTGGTTTTGATATCAGAGTAATACAAGCTTCATAAAATGAATTGGGAATTGTTCCCTCTTCTACTGTATAGAATATGTGTTGATTTTTCTGTAAACATTTGGTAGAATTGGTACAATTTTATAGTGAAATCATATAGGCTTGAGATTTGGGGTAAGAAATTTTTAAATTATGAATTCAGCTTTCTTTAAAGTTACAGGCCTATTCAAATTATTTATTTCATATTGGGAAAATTGTGATAGTTTTTGTTTTTTTATCTAAATTGTCAAATACGTGTGTGTAAAGTTGTTTGTAGTACTCCTTTATTGTCTTTTTTTATGTCTGCAGGGTCTGTGGTATTATCTTCTGTTTTATTCCTGGTATTAGTAATCTGTGACTTCTCTTTCTTTTTTCTTTGTCAGACTCACTAGAGGTTTGTCAGTTTTTATTGATCTTTTCAAAAAAGATTTTCCTTTCTCTTTTTTTTTTCAGCTGTGTAACGCAGCTTGTAGGATCTCAGTTCCTCGACCAGAGATTGAAACCAGGCTATGGCAATGAAAGCCCAGAATCCTAACCGCTAGGCCAACGGGGAATTCCCCTCTTTGATTTTCTTTATTATTTTTCTGTTTTCAATTCCATTGGTTTCTGCTTCTGTTTTTATGATCTCCTTCCTTTTGCTTGTTTTTGGGTTTAGTTTGCTTTTCTTTTCTCTCTCTCTCT
>NW_011407405.1:0-572 GCF_000754665.1 Bison bison bison | reverse complement strand
TGTGAGACTGAGCAGGAGACCCAGCTCCCCAGGCCCTGGAGAGGGTCCTGCTGGCAACAAGACAGCAGGAGTCAGCACCAGGAAAGGGGTGTCACAGGACATGCTGCCGGACACATGAATTGAGGACAATGGCCACGAGCCAGGGTCAGGAAGCTGGGAGGACCAAGCCAGCTGCAGATAGTTGGGACTGGCCCACCCCCACTTCCACGTGGGCAGTGGGAGGGGCAAAGGGAAAGACTGACGAAAGCAAATTCAAGAGTAACTTCCAAGGCCCTCAGGTACAGCGGGGCTCTCCAGGTAAGGAATTAAGATGGGGACCCACCCAGGATACTGCAATCTGCCTAACTTTTACCAGCTGCTGAGTACTACACGTACCAGGCACCGTGCTTGGTATTTCCATGAGCATCTCATTTACACGCCCTAGGAGGGGGCATCCTCATTTACCAGAGAGAAAGCGGGGTTGGTTGGTGGGCCCAGGGGGCTTAGTGATGCTCACACAGCTGGGGAGGGGTGATATTAAGAGTTGTCAGCAATCACTAGACACTAGAGAAAGCATGATGGATTCTTACTTA
>NW_011407404.1:0-659 GCF_000754665.1 Bison bison bison | reverse complement strand
GGATGCCATGATCTTAGTTTTCTGAATGTTGAGTTTCAATCCAACTTTTTCATTCTCCTCATTCACTTTCATTGAGAAGCTCTTTAGTTCTTTGCTTTCTGCCATAAGTGTGGTGTTATCTGCATATCTGAGGTTATTGATAACTTCTGTAGCCATGTTCAAATGTGGAAAAGGAAAAAAAACTTGTCTGCTTTTGTATTAATACATGTTTTTTCATATAATAGTTACACTCATGGTTTATATAATCTTTTGTTAATGTTCAAAAATGTTCTGTCCACCATCATTAAAATATAAACTCTTTTAAAATCCAATAACAAGAGAATGGAAAATTATAATTAAGTTCATGTTTAAGAACTCCCAAGGACATGTTCCTGATTAGACATGTAGTGCTTCACTCTTACACAGACAGTGTTAGTAAACTCAGAGTGCCTGCATAGTTTGACTTTGGTTCTACTGTCTCCCTTCCCGTACCACTTTACTACAAAACTGTTTCTCCTTCCTCAGGGAAAAAACCCCAAACATTCTTTTGTTACTTTCTCTAAAATGGAGAATTCGGTTGCTTACCATCTGAGGTCCCTTCAGCTCTAAGATAACTCTGAAATGATGAGAATCAATATATAATCTGTCAGAGTGGAGAGGGCCACATGAACAGTGGAGTT
>NW_011407403.1:0-575 GCF_000754665.1 Bison bison bison | reverse complement strand
GGGTCAGGGTTTCATACGTAGCAGAACAGCTCCCTTGCTGTGATCTATTGAAAGGCAGCCCTCAAGAAAGGGGTTTGTAAAAAAAAAAAAGAAGAAGAAAAAAATCTGCCTGAGATTGCAACCAATGACTATGGCAAGCAGAAGTCAAAGCCGTTTTGGATTTTAAATCTTATTGGATACATTGTGAACATAGTAGTCTATCTTGCAATTTATAATCATATCTTCTGACAAGCTATGATTTTTCAGTACACATATCTGTGTGTTTTTATTGTAAGAGTCACATAGAAAGGGAGCAGCTCTGTGCTCTCGGATGGCCTAGAGAGGTGGGATTTGGAGGTGGGGGGAGGCTCAAGAGGGCAGGCATATCTGTTTATTCATAGCTAATTCATGTTGTTGTACAGCAGAAACCAGCACAACACTGTAAAGGAATTATCCTCGTTAAAAATTAAAACGTGTGTCTACCCTACAATATGATAAAAATAAAATATTTGCCCAGTCCAAGTGTGAGCCAGCTCCAGGTGTTGGTGGTGGACAGGGAAGCCTGGTGTGCTGCAGTCCATGGAGTCACAAAGAGC
>NW_011407402.1:0-563 GCF_000754665.1 Bison bison bison | reverse complement strand
TTTTTTTTGAACCATTGAGATTAAGATGTGAACCCCATAATCCCCCAAATACTTTAGGGATTATGTTCCTGTATAACCCAAAGTACCCAAATCAGGTGATCAAAATTGATATTTTATTACCATCTAGTCCTCAGATTCTGTTCAAGTTTTGCCAACTGTCCCATTGACATCCTTTATAGAAAAAGGATCTGGTATGAGGTGTGGCATTTAGTTGTAATGTATCTGTGGTTTCCTTTTGTTTAGAACAGTTTCTCAGTCTTTCCTTGACTTTCCTGATCCTGAGACTTATGAAGATTACAAGCCAGTTCCTTTTAATGAAGGATCTCATTTAGAAAACAAGATTTGGTTTCCAAGTGTGCTCATTGCTCTTGGGGTATTGCTGCTCCCAGCCCTCTCAGCTCTTAAACTCTTTGTACTTTGAGAGATTATCCATTTGTCAACATGTGGCAAGTAAGCTTTTCTCAGTTTGTTTTTCTTTTGACTTTATTTATGGTTATGATAGATAGAGTGCCTGATGAACTATGGACTGAGGTTCGTGACATTGTACAGGAGACAGGGATCAA
>NW_011407401.1:0-708 GCF_000754665.1 Bison bison bison | reverse complement strand
GAGGAACTATTATCCTGAAGCTTGGGACTGAAAACTCAGAAAGTTAGACAAAATGAGACAGCAGAGGAATATGTTATGGATGAAGGAATAAGATAATACCCCAGAAGAATATCTAAGTGAAGTAGAGATAGGCAATCTACCTGAAAAAGAATTCAGAGTGATTATAATAAAGATGATTCAAGATCTTGGAAAAAGATGGATACACAGACTGAGAAGATATGAGAAATGTTTAACAAAGGGCTGCTGCTGCTGCTGCTAAGTCGCGTCAGTTGTGTCCAACTCTGTGTGACCCCATAGATGGCAGCCCAACGGGCTCCTCCATTCATGGAATTCTCCAGGCAAGAGTACTGGAGTGGGGTGCCATTGCCTTCTCCGAACAAAGGGCTAGAAGACATAAGGAACAAACAAAGATAGTTGCAGAATACCATAACTAAAATGAAAAATATCCTAAAAGGAATGATAGCTAAAAAAATAAAATAAAAATAAATGAAGAACAAGCTGGAAGACAAAATGGAAGAAATCACTGCAGTGGAACAGAATTTAAAAAAAGAGTGTACACAGATGGTTAATTCATGCTGATGTATAACAGAAATCAAATCAATATTATAAAGCAATCATCAATCAATTAAAAATAAGTAATTTTTAAAAAAGAAAAAAAATGTAAGAAATGATGATAGTTCAAGAGTCCTCTAGGACAACATTAAATAC
>NW_011407400.1:0-579 GCF_000754665.1 Bison bison bison | reverse complement strand
CTGCCAACTGAAGATCGCGAATACTGCACCTAAGACTTGGCATTGCCAAATACATAAATTCATACATACATGGAAATACTTTATCACTTCATCCTTCACACCTCTCACCCTATCACATTGACTTTCTAAGTTCTTCATGCATATTATGGTTTTCTCATGCTGTTGAGCCACTTATACACACTACCTCAAAGGGTCTTGCTTCTATATCTATTTTTCCTCTCTGGTCATCATTTTCAGCTTTCAGATTTCAGATAAATATCATCTCCTCTTGGAATCTGTTTTTGGCTTCATTACTGCACACAGTACTCCTCTCATTAAGAGACATTCCTTTGTTTGCAACTCCCACTAGACTTGAAAACTCAGGACAGAGATTGTGAGTCTAGATATCGCAGGATCTAATTCAAGTTGTACATTTAATTTATGTTCAATATGTATTCACTGAGTGAATTACTAGATGATAGTCCTTACTATCTATAGATGATATGGCTGGTCACAGGAGGCAAGAAGACAGGTGTACAGATGAAGCCAAAAGAGATGAGAGGAACGATGGGAAGGTGGGGGAGGACAGACAAAGGCCAC
>NW_011407399.1:0-574 GCF_000754665.1 Bison bison bison | reverse complement strand
CTTATGATACCTCAACGGCACTTTCCACTGGGCATATAAATCTATAGAGTAAAATTTGCATCATAGACTAGTCTGTGATGCAAATTTTACTCTATAGATTTATATGCCCAGTGGAAAGTGCCGTTGAGGTATCATAAGCCATGATAATTCTCAGGCCTCGAAACTCATTATAGTTTAGCTAGATTTTATATTTACTCATTGCTGTTTATCTTTATTGATGATCTTATCTCTAGCTGATTGCAGCTTCCTTAAGATCAGGGGCAGTGTCTGTGTCTCCTCTAAGTTTCCCCTCCCACACCTAGCCCAGTACAAGGTTTATGGTGCTCACCATCACAGGGATCTACGCCAGTCAGCTTATGTTACAGCTGAAGCAGTTGAGGTCCTGACATTTAAAGTGATCTGCTAAGGCATCAGGGCTCAGCAGTGAGGAAGCCTGAGCCACAACCCAAGTTTTATTCCCACCTCAGCTCTTCGCACCCTGACATGCTGACACAGCTAATGAGTCAGGTTCTTGCAGTGACCTGGGTTTGTGCCAAGCACCCATAGGAAGCCAATATTCACTAAGCTAGTGCTT
>NW_011407398.1:0-601 GCF_000754665.1 Bison bison bison | reverse complement strand
TGGCCCTACACGGCATGTCTCATAGTTTAATTGAGGTAGACAGGATTGTGATCCATTTGATCAGTTTGGTTAGTTTCTGTGATTTTGGTTTTCATTCTGTCTGCCATCTGATGGATAAGGATAAGAGGCTTATGTAAACTTCCTGATGGGAGAGACAGACTGTGAGTGGACCTGGGTCCTATTCTAATATATGGGGCCATATTCAGTAAATCTTTAATCCAATTCACTCTTGATGGGTGTGGCTGTGTTCAAGCCCTGTTGTTTGAAATGAGAAAAAACAATGGTATGGGTAATAAAAGTAATTGGGTCCTCCTTCTAAAGAATTTGGCCAAACACTCCTGTATTCAGTGCCCGTCACCCCGCTGCATTCCCCTCTTGGACCATGCTTCTGCTGCAGACTCCTGGACACTCACAAGGAACTCTGGTTCAGTCTCTTGTGCGGATGCTGCTCCTTACTCTTGGCTCCTGGTGCACACAAGGTTTTGTTTGTCCCCTCCAAAGTCCTGTGGAAGTTCTGTAATCAAATCCTACTGGCCTCCAAAGTCAAATTCCCTAGGGGTTCTCAGTTCCTTTGCCAGATCCCCAGGTTAGGAAATCTGTT
>NW_011407397.1:0-648 GCF_000754665.1 Bison bison bison | reverse complement strand
TCCCAAAGAGTCAGACACGACTAAGCAACTTCACTTTCTCCTTTCTAAGAGGAGAGTGAAAAAGCTAGCTTAACACTCGAAGCCTAGAAATCTACAGAACAGGGACTTCCCTGGTCGTCCAGTGACTCAAACACTGTGCTCCCAATGCAGGAGACCTGGGTTCGATCCCTAGTCAGGGAACAGGATCTCACATTGCCGCAACTGAGACCTGGCCCAGCCAAATAAATAAATACTTTTAAGAACATCTACAGAACAATGGTATTTCAGACATGTAAGCATTCTGTGAAATGTGAATGTCAGCGTCCGTAAGTGGACTCTGATGGGGATACAGCCGTGCCCTGCACTTGTGCACTGTTGGGGCAACATCTTCCACCCACCCCATTTCCCCACGAGGGCCGAAATGAGTGTTGCATAGAGAAACATAGAGAAAGTGTGGGCCACAGACCCTAAAATATTTTCTCTCTGATCCACTACAGAAACTTTGCTGACCCCTGCTTTCAACCCTAGCACGGCACGTTTTACAAACTCTAAGCTCGATACTGCTGACCTTTTAAACTTTTTTATTTTGGACTTTATTATATATATGCAAATGTAGAGACTGTATAAGAAGCCGCCTGTTCTCATCACCTAGCCTCCTCTATACTTCAT
>NW_011407396.1:0-840 GCF_000754665.1 Bison bison bison | reverse complement strand
TGTGTGTGTGTGTGTGTATGTATTGCCCTTCAGTAGGTATAGAGTGCAAACCTACTGGGCTTTCAGTTTGCATTTCCTTAAGAATTAATGAATTTGAGCACATTTCATGAACTTATTTGCTAAAAGTGTAGTTTCTGTTATAACATGTCCTTTTAGATTTTTCATCCTTTATTTAATTGTGTTGTTTGTCTTTTATTGTTGACTTGCAAAAGTGCTTTATATATTCTAAATACAACCTTTTTATCATATAAGTGTTTTGCAAATATTGCTTCCAGTCTACGGTTTATCTTTTCATTTTCTTAGAAGTGTTTTATATAAAAAAAAAAAAAAAAAGAAGTGTTTTATAAAGAGAATATTTTAGTTTTAATGAAATTCAATTTATCATCTTTTTTCTTTTATAGTTTGTGCATTTTGTGTCCTATCTAGGAAACCTTTGCTTAATAGGCCACAAAATTTTATCTTATACTTTCTTCTAGTTGGTTTTATAGTTGCAACTCATGAATTTAAGTTTATGTTCCATTTCAAGTTAATTCCTGTTTATGATGTGAAGTAAAGGATAAAGTGTTTTTGTTTTTTCACTGTATAAATTCCCATTTGTTTAAGCACCACTTAGACTATCTTCTTCATTGAATTACTTTGGCATTTTCATAAAAAATAAATTTGGTATATATATATATAAATATATGTGTACGTGTGCTAAATTCTAGATTTATTCTATTGATTTATTATACATCTATCCTTATTTTAATTGTAAGCTATGTTGCTTGTTGTGAATTTATAGTCATATTTGTAATCAGGTAGTACAAATTTTCTAACTTGTTCTTCTTTGTCAAAATTAAT
>NW_011407395.1:0-613 GCF_000754665.1 Bison bison bison | reverse complement strand
CCCTTAGCCACATTCTTGAAGTGTGTACCTCAAAGGTGGACTGCCTCAGACTTCTTGAAAATTTTAGCAATAATGATACAAATGATATACTGTCTGTAATAGTACTGATTAGCTGATAAGTCTGTATTGAAATTCTGGGGTCAACCTACCTCACATAATCCATTTCTCTCTCCGCTCTCTCTTCTGCCAAACCTACCAGCCAGGAATGCCTCTGTCACACAAGGCTGCTTGGGGATTTGGCCTGTGTGGCTGTGTCATCCAGAGGCTCTCGGAAATCCAGACTAGTTCAGGGATGGCTGGTCTGTAGCAAATGGAAGACCCTTAAAAGACTAAAATTAAGCTTTATTTTACTTTGTGAAGTGAGGTGGAACTGAGTAGAGCTGACTGAGGAAAAGATTTTAGAAACCAGAGGCTGATCAGTAACAAGACACAGTGATGGTCAATTTTCTATGTCAACTCGACTAGCCTGTGGTGTGCAGTAGTTCGGTCAGCGCCAGCCTAGATTCCAAAGAAGGAATTCAGCCTCAAGACTCCAATGTAGAAACCCTGCCTGAGTTGCTCACTTGCCTCACCAGCCTTCAGAATTTCGACTCAAGACTGTGACGTTAAATCT
>NW_011407394.1:0-868 GCF_000754665.1 Bison bison bison | reverse complement strand
ATAATGGTCACAAGGTCAGGAGACAATCCATATCTCAAGAAAGGGGATCGAGACTAAGCAAGTTTGTCGTAAAGAGAATGTTTACTAAAGGAGATTCAAGCCTGTCTCACACAATTATCTCAGTTCCTGGGAGCAGCCTGCTGTTCTGATTAAAAAGAAACAAAGGACTTGTAAGAAACAGCATATAGGAATCTTTCTGTTAAACACTCCCTGACAAATGAGAACCCTTTATGCGAGACAGCAAAAGAGACACAGATATGGAACAGTCTTTTGGACTCTGGGAGAAGGCGAGGGTGGGATGATTTGGGAGAATGGCATTGAAGCATGTATATTATCATATGTGAAAAAAATCACCAGTCCAGGTTCGATGCATGATACAGTATGCACTGGGCTGGTGCACTGGATGACCCAGAGGGATGGTATGGGGAGGGAGGTGGGAGGGTGGTTCAGGATGGGGAACACATGTACACCTGTGGCAGATTCATGTCAGTGTAATGGTGAAACCAATACAATATTGTAAAGTAATTAGCCTCCAATTAAAATAAATAAATTTAGGAAAAACAAACAAACAAACAAACAAAATGAAATGCTGGAAATTTGATCTCTGGTTCCTCTGCCTCTTTGAAGCCCAGTGTGTACATCTGGAATTTCTTGATTCACATACTACTAAAGCCTAGCTTGAAGGATTTTGAAAATAACCTTACTAGTATGTCAAATGACTGAAGATTCACTGTAGTTTGAACATGCTTTGGCATTGCTGTACTTTGGGATTGGAATGAAAACTGACATTTTCCAGTTCTGTGGCCACTGCTAAGTTTTCCAAATTTGTTGACATATTGAGTGCAGCACTACAACAGCATCATCTTTT
>NW_011407393.1:0-709 GCF_000754665.1 Bison bison bison | reverse complement strand
TTCTCAGGAGGCAGGTAAGGTGGTCTAGTATTCCACACAAACTGTGGAATATTCTTTCTAAACAAATAAGGAAATAGTAAATAGTTCAGGAAAGAATATTATAAAGCAGTTAAATTGATATTGTATAGGAAAAACAATGACTGATACTTGGGTATGAATCTTATACAATTATGATGATGTATGAAAAGTCACTTTACTTATTTTACCAAATCGAATTAAATTTGACTTTAAACTACACACTCAACAGAATGGCAGTATTGTCAACATGTCATTATTGGGTCTCCTCTCATTGTTTTCCACTCAAAGGCACTTGCTTCTCTTCCCCTTTCCTTCTTGGGCAACATAAGAGCAATACTTTGATAAAATGCTTTTTGTTAAAAAAACAAACACTGAGGACTGACTCCTAAGGCAAAAGAATACATAGATATATTCAATCTGTAGAGATATTAACTATCTTGTTTAGTTAATTCAAAAAACCTCAAATAGCCAAAGCTATCTTGAGAAAGAAGAATGGAACTGGAGGAATCAACCTACCTGACTTCAGGCTCTACTACAAAGCCACAGTTATCAAGACAGTATGGTACTGGCACAAAGACAGAAATATAGATCAATGGAACAAAATAGAAAGCCCAGAGATAAATCCACGCACATATGGACACCTTGTCTTTGACAAAGGAGGCAAGAATATACAGTGGATTAAAGACAATCT
>NW_011407392.1:0-579 GCF_000754665.1 Bison bison bison | reverse complement strand
CCCTGCATTTCTAGTATTTCTAGTGTTAATGTAGTGGGGTGTTTAATAGCTGAAACTTTCTGATTACAAGTTTTAAAAAGTCCATAAAAGAGATATTTACTTATAAAGTCACAGAGTAAACTAGTTCTGACAAAGTAGTCTTGCTTTTAAAGAAACATGAAATTACACACAACTTGAGTATTTTCTGTTTAGCTGTCAGAGGTTTTGGAAACAAGTATCTTAGGAAACATCCGTTGGAGGTCTACCTAAAGCAGGCCATGAGTATCAAATGTATCAAAATACCCTTTTTAAAAAGGAATATAGTGAATAAATAGTTAACCTTTTTTACGGACTACTTCAGTTATCAAAGGCTGTCTGACTTTAACAATTGCTTGAGTGCTTTTTTACTAAGCCAGACCAAAGGACACTGGTAAATGTGTAATTGAGAAAATAGTGGGAGTGTTTAAAGGGCAGGAAATCAGCAATAGCCCCAAACCTATGAAGACATACACTGGTTAGACTCTTATTTCACAAGGGACAGGTGCTGATTATCCTGTTAAGGCTAGACTAAGTGACACCATCACCGGTATCTCACTTCAT
>NW_011407391.1:0-560 GCF_000754665.1 Bison bison bison | reverse complement strand
GGCCTGGCGTGCTGCAGTTCATGGGGTCGCAAAGAGTCGGACATGACTGAGCGACTGATCTGATCTGATATTCGTTTTCTGGGGGAAATAATATGTTGTGTCTTATTTTTCATGAGTTTTCATTCACTGCAAGACATTTATGATATTGAGGAAAATGCACTTGATTGGTCCACTATTTATAGAATTAAACTTGGGAAAGAACCATCACCAGAGCAGGTTCCAGGATTACTAATGTATAAGGTGAAGTTTGCAATTGTTTGAATTTGTGTATTTTCAGTTCAGTTCCGTCATTCAGTCATGTCCAACTCTTTGCCACCCCATGAACCACAGCACGCCAGGACTCCCTATCCATCACCAACTCCCGGAGTCTACCCAAACCCATGTCCATTGAGTCAGTGATGCCATCCAACCATGCCATCCTCTGTCAACCCCTTCTCCTCCTGCCCTCAATCTTTCCCAGCATCAGAGTCTTTTCAAATGTGTCAGTTCTTCACATCAGGTGGCCAAGTATTGGAGTTTCAGCTTCAACATCAGTCCTTGCAATGAAAACCCAGGACTGA
>NW_011407390.1:0-944 GCF_000754665.1 Bison bison bison | reverse complement strand
ATCCATGAGGTGTGATTTAAAGGCCTAAGTGTGAGCTTCATTCTGTGTATTCAAGATTTCCAAAAAATTTTCACAGGTTATTATGTGAGAAAGTGCCCCCATAATTCCATGATACATTGCATATATAAATATCATCCACTTCAGCTAATCACTATGAAATTTCAGGTAGCAACCAGTTGTTAAAAACCCATTTCTCAACTTGTAAAGATATTTTACATGGAACTTCCTAACTATAAGTTATTCAACTCCTTATTATGCCTGTCTTGATTTTTTCCATCTACACCAGGAACACAGTGGCACATGCCCACCACCTATTCATTTGCTAGAGTAAGTACATCAGATGATTTGACATAAGAGACATCATGACAATCTGTAGAAACTTATTAATGAAAACCCAGATATCAGGGCCTCATCCAAGATATATTCCATCAGAATTTCTCAGATAGAGGGTCCAGGAATGATCTATTAAGTTAATAGACTACTTCTAAAGTTCAAACTTAATTAAAGACATCTTAAACTAGAAAAGCAGCATTAGTTTAGAAATCTGTAGAAACTTACTAATGAAAACCCAGACATCAGGGCCTCATCCAAGATATACTCCATCAGAATTTGTCAGATAGAGGGTCCAGGAAATGATCTATTAATAGAGTACTTCTAAAGTTCTAGAGATTTCTTAAACTAGAAAAGCAGCATTCATTTAGAAATAAATGGAGTCTATTCATAATAGAGACTACACAATCAATACAAATATACAACTAACACACAATTAATTCTTGAAATGTGTGCAATCAGGAAATATGTTTGATCTTACAAAACAAAGTATCTGAACCTCTGATCAAAGGAATATGATAGGAGTCATTCTGACATGATTTTCAAACTAAATTCTATTTCTTTCTACCAGTACATCAAAGAATGCTATGGAGTCAGAGAGGAATAAAGAGAAG
>NW_011407389.1:0-651 GCF_000754665.1 Bison bison bison | reverse complement strand
CATCTTCAGCTAGAGACAAAGGAGGATGTTGTGGGTAGTGGTTTGGGAATACAAAGTGGAGGAAGGTGATTCACACGGAGATGGAAAAGCAAGTGTTTGGAACTCTCTGTAAATATTTGGAGTTCCCCTGACCACACCTGGCCCACATTTTTTTCTTGGTATCTCTGGTAGCTCTCTTCCTGGGCCAGCCCCTTTATCTAAACTATTCAACAGTTAAGAAGGTAGTCAAAAGAAAGACTTTGAGTCTCTTCTTTCTTAAAAGTACTCTGCCTAACGTCATCCTCTTGACAAAGAGACACATTTTGGGGTGACAAATTTTGCTTCCCTACAATACCCTGGATCAGGTAGAAAAGGTTAATACGGAAACCCAAGGAGGAAGCCACCTGCTTCCCAAAATAGTCCCGAAAGTTTGGGGGGGACTTGCTTAGATGCCTGAATCTAAGTCTTGGGGGACTTTGGCTGAGACCAATTTCTTTTGCTAGGTAAGGGTCTTGCTGATTAAATGTTGCCTAAGACAAGCCAAAAGGATTTGGTGCCTATCAACTTCAAGTTTCCTTGGACTGGTTACAGTGGCTGAATTGTGGCCTAAAACTCTTCTAGGAACAAGGTGGGAAACTGTGGGAAAATAAACTTCCCTGGGGTTTCTCAGAG
>NW_011407388.1:0-740 GCF_000754665.1 Bison bison bison | reverse complement strand
TTAGATTTGATATTTTGACACCAATGATATGCTACGTTTATGTTTTCTAGCACAGAGGAGTTATAAAAAAGCTTAGGTGCTTTAAGGACAATAGTATGGGTTTGAAGGTCACCTGTGCTTATTATAACTGAATGTTATCTCTTAAGAGATATTGCAGATCAGAACCAAGGTGTTTACACTAGGAATGGGGAAAATATTAAGGAAGGAATATTAAAGAAAATATTAAGGAAAATATTAAATAATTTCTTAATATTAAGAAAATATTAAGGCTCAGTGACTGATTAGATATGGTAAATTAAGCAGAGGAAAAAATTAACAATAATATTTATGGCTCTGTTTGACATGATCCATTGTAAAACAGGCAAGAGAAGTTCAAGTTTATTGGGAAGACTGAGTTATGTGGTGAACTTGATGGACTTAATCTGTCTACAGGATATCTAGAGAGAGACCTGCAGCTGAGAGCTAAACTTACAGTCCTGATGACTGAAGAAAATGTCCAGGCTTACATAAGAGATGTGAAAACCATTGGCAAATAAGTAGGTGTACCACTGCAGAATCCTAAATGTGCCATTTGGTGTCATGAAAAAAGCAATGGGCAAAAAATTATAGTGCAAACTGATCACATCAGTTAGTAATTATACCGTTTAGATATGTCACCTAGCCCAGCTTCTTTTAAATTACTCTCAGAGTAACAGTCCTATTTTCCTTAAAAATGTTGTAAGATTAAAATGTTGGTAGAA
>NW_011407387.1:0-567 GCF_000754665.1 Bison bison bison | reverse complement strand
TTGTAAATGAAGTCTGAAATCTTTAAGTGTAATCACCTTCCTGACTACTATTCTCTTTGGTTTGTCCCATCCCTGCAATTTATGCCCATTCATATTTCCTTTCTGCCAAGGAAATATTCTTTGTAATTTTCTAGCAAACTTCTGTAGTATTTAAAATTTCAGATTTGAAAACTTTTTCAAGATAGCTCCAATCATTTCATTTTAAAAGTCCTTTCTTAAAAGCTCTGGGGTAATCTTATTTGAATCCCCAGGATCAACCTCAAGTCACTTGGACCAGGGGGACCAAAGAGACTTTGGTATCTCTGTTCAGGGAAGTTGTAGTGAGCATCAGGGCATGCTGTGCTCCCAGGATGGGTATTTTGGAAATGACAGGTTTCTTATCTTGGCCTCCTGAGCCCTGTGGAAGTCTCCTGTAGGGCCTTGTGCAGTCCAGTGGTTGGTAGAAAGTCAGCTTTCCTGTGTTCCTGGTGGTATTGTTGTGATGCCCACTCAAGAGAGACCCCTGGGCCCACTGTTCAGTTCAGTTCAGTTCAGTCGGTCAGTCGTGTCCAACTCTTTGCAACCCCA
>NW_011407386.1:0-545 GCF_000754665.1 Bison bison bison | reverse complement strand
AGGCTTGATCCCGCCTTTGCGTATGCCAAGCCTCCTTCCTCATGACCTTTGCCAGAGGCGGAGCTCGCTCCCCGCATAGTGCAGTCAAAAAAATCTGAAACATAAGCACGGCTGAGTCTGGGTGTATTCCTTCCTGTCCTTCAGAGGCTGTCTCCTTTGGTACTTATCAATCCCATGCCTATTTTTATACTTTATACAATGTATATATCCAGAAACAATTGTAATATAGTTTTGCATGCTTTTAAACTTTATAATTACAGCAGAATGTATCATTTTGAAACTTGTTTTTATGATTAACATCTTTATTGAGGCAGATTCATGTTTTTATAGGTAGCTGTAATACAGTCATTTTAATTGTGATTTAACATTGCCTTGTATGATTGTGCCACTTTTTCATGATCAAGTTGAGGAACACTTGGATTGTTTCCTATTGATGTATTTCTTTTATTACAAACATTGCTGCTGTGGACATTCTCCTTTAAGCAACAGTGAAAATTTCTCTCGGACTGTAACTCCAAAGTTTTTTTTTTTTTTTTTTTTTTAAC
>NW_011407385.1:0-758 GCF_000754665.1 Bison bison bison | reverse complement strand
TCAACTGATTTTCTACCAGGTTGCAAAAGGCAATTCAATAGAAATAAAAAACTTATTAAAACAAAACAAAAAAACTTTAAAAACTTGAAATTGATCACAGATCTAAATGAAAATATAAAACTTAAGAAGAAAACACTGCAGAAAATCTATGTGACCTGGTGTTAGGTAGAATTCTTTGACATAATAACAAAAATATGATCCATAGGGGAAAGAAAAGACCAAAATTAACCCAATAACTTGATATTTACCTTAAATAAATGAAAACTATGATCACACAGATATCTGTACAATTTTCAAGAGCTCTCTTTGCCAAAACTGGAATCAGCTCAGATAACTTTCAACAGGTGGACAGATTGTGGTATATATATAGAATGAAAACTATAAACAACAACAAAAATGAACAACTGATCCAACAACTTGGATGAATTGCAGAAGCATCATGTTGAGTGAAGGAAACCAATCTCAAAAGAATTGTACGATTCTATTTATAAGACTTTGGAAAAAGCAAAAACTGTTATGACAAAGAATAAATCCGTGGATGCCAGGGTTAAGATTGAACTATAGAGACAGAACATAAGGAAGCTTTTTAGGGTGATAGAACTCCTTAGTATGCTGACTGTGGTGTTAGTTTCATGAAGTTATACATGAAAAACCACACACACATTCAAAAAAGGTTCATTTTTACTGGATGCTAATAACAGGTAATTACTAAATATAAATGTATATGGTAATCATCTGCATCTCATACACACTGAAGA
>NW_011407384.1:0-639 GCF_000754665.1 Bison bison bison | reverse complement strand
GATGTTAAAATGCAGTGAAATTCAATTTGGGCAGTGGTGGCAGAGGTGAACGTGCCACAGAGTCCTGCAATATCTAAGATGCTTAGAGGCAGTGACAGTGTAATCAAGGACTTCTAAGTTCCCACACTATTAATAGTCATTTTGGACTGCTAAAACAAAACAGCACAGGCTGAGGAATGGAATTCAAAACAACAACAACAGAAATTGACTTCTCAGGTTTTGAAGCTGAAAGTCTGACTTTGGGGTGACAGCATGGTCAATGAGGGCCCTCTTCTGAGCTGCAGAATGTCTTCACATGATGGAAGAGTTTAGGGACCTCTCTAGGGTCTCCTTATAAGGGCACTAATACCATTCATAATAGCTTCATCCACATGACCTAGTCACTTCCCAAAGGTCCTGCATTTTAATAACATCAATTTGGATATTAGAATCTCAATAGGTATATTTGAGGGGGACACACTCAGAGCATACTAAGTATAAACTGTATCCCTATGTCTCCAATCCAAACCAACTGAAAATTCTCACTTTCTGCAGGGTTCTTTGCATCCTTTCTTGTTATCAATTATTATGTTGCACAGAATTGTGATATGTGAGCAACAAAATACTTCTGGGCCAGCTTAAATATATGCTAGAGAAATA
>NW_011407383.1:0-548 GCF_000754665.1 Bison bison bison | reverse complement strand
ATGCATTGGAGAAGGAAATGGCAACCCATTCCAGTATTCTTGCCTGGAGAATCCCAGGGACAGAGAAACCTAGTGGGCTGCTGTCTATGGGGTCACACAGAGTCAGATATGACTGAAGCAACTTAGCAGCAGCAGCAGCAGCAGTCCAGTTTTCTAGTGGGTCATATCTTCACTTCCTTAAAGTTATTAGTACCAACTCTGAACTTTAATGACATACTGTGTTACTGCTGTAATTGTGCAATGAATTTACAATGTATTAGAGAAATAAAACAAAAGCTAATGTACTCATCCATGTCAAAACAATGCATGCTTCGTGTGAACTATGGCACTTAATAGGACCTGACATGTAGGATGTTTAGCTAAGGTTCCTTATTTATCGGAGAGATAAAAGGGTAATGGCTTTTTTGGGGGTATAGATTTTGTATAGGAAGCGACTTTGTGTTTTATACTTTCTTCTTTTTCTTTTATATATGTCCTTTTGTTAAACCATCCCATCACGCTTTCATCTTTTTGTTGTTGTTTAGTTACTAAATTGTGTCTGACCCTTT
>NW_011407382.1:0-669 GCF_000754665.1 Bison bison bison | reverse complement strand
TGGAAAGGCCTTTAATCAAAACTCACAGTTTATTCAACATCAAAGAATTCATTCTGCTGAAAAAAACTATGAATGTAAGGAGTGTGGGAAATCCTTTAGTCGTGGCTCACTTGTTAGTCGACATCAGAGGATTCACACTGGTGAAAAACCCTATGAATGTAAAGAATGTGGCAAGGCTTTTAGTTGTAGTTCGTATTTTTCTCAACATCAGAGGATTCACACTGGTGAGAAACCCTATGAATGTAAGGAATGTGGAAAGGCCTTTAATTATTGCTCAAACCTTAATGATCATCAGAGAATTCACACTGGTGAAAAACCCTATGAATGTAAAGTATGTGGAAAAGCCTTTACTAAGAGTTCACAACTTTTTCCACACCTGAGAATTCATACCGGTGAGAAACCTTATGAATGTAAGGAATGTGGGAAAGCCTTTACTCAACATTCAAGGCTTATTCAGCACCACAGAATGCACACTGGTGAGAAACCTTATGAGTGTAAGGAATGTGGGAAGGCCTTTAGTAGTGCCTCAACACTTACTAACCATCACAGAATTCACACTGGCAAGAAACTCTATGAATGTAAAGAATGTGGAAAGGCCTTTATTCAGAGCTCAGAACTTATTCAACATCAGAGAATCCATACAGGTGAAAAACCATATGAATGTAATGA
>NW_011407381.1:0-675 GCF_000754665.1 Bison bison bison | reverse complement strand
ATTGCTATTAATAAAGCTAGTGGATGTGATAGAATTCCAGTTGAGGTATATCAAATTCTAGAAGATGATGCTATTGAGGTGCTTCCAGCACTTACTAATATTCCAGCAAATTTGGAAAACTCAGCATTGGGCACAGGATTGGAAAAGGTCAGTTTTCGTTCCAATCCCAAAGAAGGGTGATGCCAAATAATGTTCCAACTACCACATAATTCCATTCATTTCATGTGCTAGCAGAGTAATGTTCCAAATTCTTCAAGCTAGTCTTCAACAGTACGTGAATCTAGAACTTGCAGATATTAAAGTTGGATTTAGAAAAGGCAGAGAACCAGAGATCAAACTGGTTCAACACCCAAAAGGCTAGATCACTAGATCCAAATGCTCTGTGGCCCATAGCCTGAGAAGTCAAGTTTTTTCCTGTCTTATAATAAGGTAAAAGCAAAAGCTGTGTTACTCTTTGACCTTTATTAATTTGTACAGTTTTTGTAGGCAGTGAGATCAAAACTTTAATTTCTCAATATAATCAGAATCTACTACACCATGCACCACCGAATTTTTTTTTTTTTTTTTAAAGAAAGCGAGCTATGCCTCAGCATGAATCTTACAATGCCCTCAGGTAGGGGGCCAGCCACTCCTGTTGGAATTGGAGTAACCCGCTCATTAGGGGTTAATATTGTT
>NW_011407380.1:0-599 GCF_000754665.1 Bison bison bison | reverse complement strand
AGAGGCAGACATGACTGAGCGACTAAGCACAGGCATCATATATAATACATTTGTCATTTCTAGAGTCTTCAGCCCTTTGTCATTCTCTACTGAAATATCTATCTGCTGCTCAGATGCAATTTTGAATGGTAAACAGAATGCAATTAGGTAAACAGAATCTGCTGAACGACACCATAAATCCCACTTCTTGGCACTGTCATGGGGACTGAAGGATATGCCAAGACTGTTAAATACATTTATTTGAAGAGAGTGCTTGGGTTTTGACCAATTGTAAGAATAGAAAAGAAAACAACAGCGTTTTGAAAAGGGAAGGGTTGTAATTCTTTTAGGAAAAGTAACCAGGCTTCTTGTGGGGAAGGTATCAGATTAAGAAAACCAAAGAACAACTACTTTTAACATTTAGACTTTTTGGCAGTGGTGACAGCAGACCACAGTGCAGATGCAGATGGAAAAAAATAAATTCATCCCCTAAGACAGGGCTAGATCAGACAGGCAACAACAAATAGCAGACTTCTCTTTAAAGAGGGAGCACCTTGGTATTCCAACAAGCAGGGCATCCAGCACTGGACAGCATGGGTTTGAATCTAACTCTTCTTTCT
>NW_011407379.1:0-609 GCF_000754665.1 Bison bison bison | reverse complement strand
AAGCCATACAGCATGGTGAAAAATAAAAAAAAAGTCTCACTCAACTTTATAAAAACATTCTTACAAGAGCGGTCCCCTAATGGGAACAATATATTTTGGGAGACAATGATACTGAAATATGAGTTGGAAAAAACCTCAGAAGTTGCTTAGTCTCTGTCTTACATAATGGATGAACTTGGTTGTATCCTCATGCCAACACTTGCTCAAATATACAAGAGGCTTACTTCTGGTATCACTGAGGTTAGAGGTCTATGAAACACCTGACTTTTCTTGTTTATGTCAATCATTTCCTCTCTATAATGTATAACCTGTGAAATAGGCAAAGAAATTAGTGTTCCATTTTGTAGATAAGCAAACAGAGGCTTAGTGTGGTTAATAGAAATTAACCCAAGATTCCTTAGAGATGGATTCATGAGGTGAGAAGAAAAAAATCAGCTCTGATTCCTAGTCTTCTCTCCGTCACAGTACCATTAACAGGTGATTATATATATATTGGGTTCTAGTGTCTCCCTCTTTTTCATTTTTTTGGATAAAACTTGTTTCTTCAACTCTGCAGTAATCCTCAAAGAATGCATTCTAGATTTACATTTCTCTGACTGACTTTTTTAG
>NW_011407378.1:0-539 GCF_000754665.1 Bison bison bison | reverse complement strand
CGACTTAGCAACTGAACAACAACACAATAATTGACTCAGATTATACATTCTTTCTCTAGAATAGCAATGTCTGGTAGAACCTTCTGTGATGATGGAAATATCTGTACTGTTCGATGCAGTTACCACTGGTGCAACTAATTTTTTAATTTAATTATTTTAAATTTAAATAGCCACATGTAGCGAATAGCCACTGTATTAGTCAGCACAGCTCTCAAATATGCCTTTCTAGTTACCACGCTCAGCTATACAATATCATTTTGTTAATTCCAAAACTACCAATTTAGGAACCATGATTTTTTTACTTGAACTAACCTATCGCTGACTTTATGAGCTATAAAGAAAATGGCTGATAATCAGATTAACAATGTGAAAAATATTATAGATCAAAAGTTTCACTTTTATAGGGACATAATGAATTAATATAGGTAATAAAGTTGTTAGATGATGAATCACTTTTATTATTCATTGATGTGAAGCAGGTCTAAATGGACCTTCACTTGAAAACACTCTTGTGATGGTTAATTTTATGTGTCAACTTG
>NW_011407377.1:0-800 GCF_000754665.1 Bison bison bison | reverse complement strand
TAGGCCGCTTGTGGATGGCAAGGAGAGCTTCCTGGTTACAGGATCAGCCCCCAAGGGTACAGGTTAGGGTGCTGGTGAGGTGACAGGAGAGGTATTTATTTCCATTTCTGCCATTGAGTCTATATCTTTTATTTATAAAATTGTCTAAGAACCATGAGTTTAATTTGCTAACAGTAAATAAAGATGACAACTGCTACTGCTCTATTGATCAAATATCATGTTTTCTAAAAAAATATGCTTTAAATAAGAATTTAAACAAATTAAAAGAATTCTTTTTAAAAAGAACAAGCCAAACCCCACTTCTGATCTCCCCCATACTTACTTCTCTTGTATATTAGAGTGCGCTGTTGTGGAGGCCCTCAGGGGCCCGTCCCTGCTTCACCGATGCCCAGGGATCAGTGGCTGCTGCACTGCCCACTCCCTCTCCAGACCCGGCCGAACTGGCCCACCCTCTCCCCTTCGTTGATGATCGCCAACGTGCAACGAGGGCACCCACGAGGGAAGGCTCATCTGCCTGGGGTGGGGTCCCGCACAAACCAAGGCAAGTGCACTTAGCCCAGGACCACATCTCTTCCTCTTGCATTATTATTTTTTTTTAAAGAAAGGAGGGAAGTAGGATGACAAGCCTCTTGCCAGCTACCCTGTGGTGAGCACTAGTTCATGAACTCAGGATCCCTGCCCTGAACCAGACCTGGGTCTGAGCTGAACCCAGATGTGCCAGGTCTTGGTATGGAGCAAGGGGGCAGGCACCCAGAAAACAATAAGGACACTCCTGGCAATCCCAGATCAGGGTGAAAAAC
>NW_011407376.1:0-620 GCF_000754665.1 Bison bison bison | reverse complement strand
CAAAACATCATACATCAACTATGTGTGTGTGCCCAGTGGTTACCAATTCTTTGTGACCCCGTGGACTGTAGCCTGCCACGCTCTCTGTCCATGGGATTATCCCAGCAAGAATATACTTCAATTTAAAAAAAAACAGACTTTTGATAAACACGTTTAATTATTTTTTTTTTTTGCAGAAGTTGCATTTTGTTTCTTCTTTTGAACTTGTCAACACTGCATTATGTATAACCCATAGGCCTGTAACATTTACAAGCATCACTTGGTTTTCAAGTGTCCCAGAAATTCTACTGAACATATGGTAGGTGCACACATTTTCCCAGGGCAGAACCAGTATACAACACCCAAGTCAGAATGTGGAGCATGGCTAGGGCTAGAAGTCCCCGAGGTGATGATGTACCTCCCCTTTGCAGAGCAGTTTGATATCGATCATAGAGAAAGAGCAACTGAAAGATACTATTGACAGGGAATTTTTAGCTTTGATGTACTCCATTGTAATTGTCCCTTAACATTTAATGAAAGGAAGAGGTGGTAGAGTGTTAGAAAACCAAGTAGAACAAGTGTGAACAAGTGAAGCGCACAGAGGCATGGACTTTTCCTGTGTGTGTGCGCTCAGTTGTGTC
>NW_011407375.1:0-771 GCF_000754665.1 Bison bison bison | reverse complement strand
GTTCACCCTCTGTATGCTCAGTCACTTCAGTGGTGTCCAACTCTTTGCGACCCCATGGATTGTAGCCTGCCAGGCTCCTCTGTCCAAATTGATTCTCCAGGCAAGAATACTGGAGTGGGTTGCCATCCCTTCCTCCAGGGGATCTTTCTGACCCAGGGATCGAACCCACATCTCTTTATATCTACCTGCATTGGCAGATGGGTTCTTTACCGCTAGGGCCACCTGGGAAGCCCCCTAAGCCTGTAAGATGCCTTGTGGAGCTGCTCAGAGCCTTTGGTAAATTACTGTGGCTCAGAGCTAGCTCCCTCTCCCCGTGCCCCAAACCCTTCAAGTCTGCTCAAACGCCACTGCAAGACCTGGCCTGACCACCTCTCTTTAAATTGCAACTGCCCCATTCCCCTTGGTCTGTGCTCCTTGTCCTACTGTTCATGTCCCATATCACCTTTTCATCTATTCATTTACTGCTTTCCCTGTGGTTGGGCAGGTAAGCACCGGAAGGCAGGGGTCCCTGCTCAACTGTATTCCACATGCTAGGACAGAGATGGTGAAGGACAGGGAAGCCTAGCATGCTGCAGTCCGTGGAGTCTCAAAGAGTCAGACAGGCCTGAACAGCAGCAGGACAGCACCAGGATGGGCAGTTCACACGGGTTTTCTTGGGGAATGAACGCATGACGGATGTTCTTTTTCCCTTCCTCAGGGGCCTCTTAGAGGCTGGAGGACCCAGGGGATGAGATTTAGCTGGCAGGGTTGGGATTAGCTGGAGAGGCTGGG
>NW_011407374.1:0-621 GCF_000754665.1 Bison bison bison | reverse complement strand
TTCCCGCATTGCAGGCAGATGCTTTACCATCTGAGCCACCAAGGGGAAGATATATCAAGACATTACTTCAAACCTGAGAGATGAGTTCAGCAAATAAGTAAAAACTAAATATCTGAGAGTCTAACAGACAGAAGGCACCTAGTCATGATAAATAATGTTGTATGGGGAGAAATATAAATATTTTAATAGGAAAAAATTATAGGAGGGGTTGTATAAGTTCAAGTTAAAATGCTAAGCAAGGATCAAATCATGAAGGAAGTCAAATCAGGTGCCTTGAAAAGGAGTGTGTCCTTGATCTTGAAGACATTCAGCGAGAATCAAATGCTTTGAACATATGAGACATCTGATAATGTTTGCATTTCAGTATAAATCTGGATTGCAGTATGATGCATAGGTTGGAAAGACTTCATTTCTAGCAATACTGGAGACTAGATGGTAGACAAGATATCTGTAAAACCCTTCCAGTACAAAAAAAAACCACAGTGTTTACATTTAAATAACCTTTCTAACAATTAACTAAATGGAAATAAAGGGAAAACATCTGAGGCCCAAAATGTCAAAAGAGCATGATTCCTAAATTCAGGTGAGATTTGTTGCCTTCATTTGCTCAGGGGGTTAGGA
>NW_011407373.1:0-586 GCF_000754665.1 Bison bison bison | reverse complement strand
CTTCAAACCTATCAATCAGAACCTGGGGGTAGCGCCCTGCAGCCCGGGTTCCAACAAGTTCTCCTGGCACTTCTGCTGCAGGCTCACTGCAGTAGTTTACTGAAAGCATGGTGGAGAGACAGGCATGATATATAGGCTTGACAAGGCGCATTTAAAGAGCTAGTGAAGACTAAAGCGTGTTTACAAGGAGAATAAAATCCAGTAGAGATACTGTAAAATAATTTTTAATCAAACATAGCCCCATGATCAACAATAAACAAATTGGATAAATGTGTGCATGCTAAGTCCTTCAGTCAGGTCCAACTCTTTGCAACCTTATAGACTGTAGCATGCCAGGCTCCTTTGTCCATGGGATTCTCCAGGCAAGAATACTGGAGTGGGTTTGCCATGCCTTCCTCCGGGGGATCATCCTGACCCAGGGATCGAATGTGCGTCTCTTTATGTCTCCTGCATTGGGAGGCACGTTCTTTACCACTAGTGCCACCTGGAAAGTCTGGATGAAAGTAAATTCTAGTAAAAAAAAAAAAAAGAAAAAAGTGAACATTTAATAACGGGCATTCATAATCGTTGCCTCTTAAGCTTTTTA
>NW_011407372.1:0-661 GCF_000754665.1 Bison bison bison | reverse complement strand
GTTTGCACATCCATAAAAGGAAGAGAAGAAAGACAGGAAAAAGCAAAGCAAGAAAGAGAGGAAGGGACAGGTCAGATATAAGTTGACTTAATGACCAATTCGGTGATGGACAGGGAGGCCTGGCGTGCTGCGATTCATGGGGTCGCAAAGAGTTGGAAACGAAAGAGCGACTGAACTGAACTGAATTGAATGACCAATTCAGTGGTGAACAACAATCTCACCATGACTAATTTGCTTTTCTTCTGATTGTCCCATGAACTAGAAAAACTGAACAAATAGGGATTAGTCATTAAATGTGCTCCCACTTGAAAATTTTTACTGACTACATCTTTGTCAGTAGTCACAACCTCAGAGGCATTTGCTTTCTCCCGGTTAAGACAAAAGACCATATGTCTGTAGCTCAGTGCTGAAGGCCCAGCTAGTGTACATTCCAGTCACCTTTAGTCGCTTGTTCTGGTTAACTGCGTTCCAGACAAACAGTGGTCTCTGCTACCAGGTCTGAAAAATTTCCCACGTGGAGAAACCTTACAGCTACAGCTCAAAGGACCTGTAGCTGTGAATGAAGTACATTTCAGAACATGCTGTGTTCTATGTTATCTAGCACACAAAGTATTATTAACATTAAGCTGTTTTGAAACTAGACTTTAACCAAGTTTTAATT
>NW_011407371.1:0-671 GCF_000754665.1 Bison bison bison | reverse complement strand
GAGTGGTTCTAACATAAATCATCAAGGATACCAAGGGAAGAGTCCCCTGCCCAGACAACAGCACTTACTCCCATCTCCCATCCACAGACAAGCAATGCTTCCTTAAGGCCGTTTGTTTTTCTGCAAGTCACTAATTCTGAATTTCAATATTAATACCCCAAGAGAAGGGGGCTTTTAATTTGGTCCATACAATATTTTCATCAAGAACTCCTGATTTCCAATCTCAGGCCTGCCAACACCTGGCTGTGTGTGTAAATCCCTTGCCCTCTCTGGGCCTCAATCCTTCCCACTTGTCATATTACATATTAGAAAGCTGGGTGAAGCTGGTCCATTAAGGACTTTTCCACTTAGATAGGTCAAAGTATCTCCTTATCCTACCAACTGCGAACACCACCCACTCATGTAGATGAGTCCTGGAACCAACTACACGTGTAGAGCCCCGCCCACTTATTTAGATATGTCCTGGGACCGCCCACCTTGTAGAGCCCCGCCCATTTATGTAGATGAGTCCTGGGACCGCCTACCCACACAGAGCCCCGCCCACTTACGTAGATGAGTCCTGAGTAGTAGCGCTCCTTGAGGTTGTGCAGCACCGAGGCTTCGTTGAGGCACGTGAGCTCCGCCATGTCTTCCACCTTAGAGAACTTGGGTGGATTCATCTTCTGGATATC
>NW_011407370.1:0-574 GCF_000754665.1 Bison bison bison | reverse complement strand
GGGAGCCCAGTGAGACTTGGTCAAGGTGATGGGTGTTGCTTGGAAAGTAGGTCCTGGCTAGCGTCCTGGTTCAGGTTGTCTGACTTCAGATGCAGAGCTCTCAGCCAGGACACTATCACCTTCCTTGTGTTGGATCCTGAGTGGTCTCATCACTTGTCTAACTTCTTAATGCCAAGTCTTTGTATGTAAATAAGAACACCTGTGATTCAGTATCCAGACTGAAGTTTCTTAATCCAACAAGTCATCCATGTCTGCATAGTGTGTGTCAAGTAAACAAATCTTTTGACAAGTAGATACTTTTTATTTTTAAGCAGATGCCTGGGGCCCTGTGGAAGAAGTCTCTAGCTAACATTACATGGCATGATGCAGGGGCCAAAGTGATAAGCAACGAAGTCCCTTGTTATAACTATTTCTGCTTCACCATACAGAGTTATGAAGGACAGGAGAGGCCACTTCATGCCTGGGAGCATTACAGCTGAGCCCTGGGATGTCACAGACTCTGACAATAGGCTTGCGTGTCTGTGTCCGTGTCTGCTTTCGAAAGTCCTGCTTTGTTCTCCCAGCAGCGCTTGCC
>NW_011407369.1:0-577 GCF_000754665.1 Bison bison bison | reverse complement strand
AAATGAAAACTTTGAGTCTCAGTCCAGCCAGGGTCTACCCAGCTGGTGACAGCAGGGATAAAACATGAACCCAGGACTGTCTGACTCCAAAGTCTACACTTTGTTTACTCCAAGGCATTAAAATTTATCCGAGGTCAGGAGGATTAATGCTATTTTGGTTTGCCTCTGATCTGAAGCAATGAGTTGTTAAAAATAAGCTTAGATATCTGATAAACAATCTATATCTAGAATTTATAGAACTCTAACAATTCTAACAAAAAAGACCAAAAAATCCAGTTAAATAATGAACAAAGGATTTGTATAAATGTTTCACTGAAGACAACATATAAGTGACTCTTAGGCATATGAAATGCTATTCATTGTTATTAGAAAAATAAAAGTTAAAACAACAAGATACTATTTTACATCCACTAGAATGGTTAAAATAGAAAGAAAATAAATGTGTGGGGATGTGAAGAAACTAGAACCCCATACACTTGCAAGGATGTAGTATGGTATGATAACTTGGGAAAACAGTTCGTCAATTTCATTGTAATTACAATTGTAATTATAATTTCATGTAATTGTAATTACAATT
>NW_011407368.1:0-573 GCF_000754665.1 Bison bison bison | reverse complement strand
ACTGGAGTGGGTTGCCATTTCCTCCTCCAGGGGATCTTCCCAACCCAGAGACTGAACCCACATCTCCTGTGGCTCTTGCATTTCAGACAGGTTCTTTACCACTGAGCTGCCAGGGAAGTACTAGTCCTCACACTGTAGTCCACTTGTTTTTAGTGTTGAGGAAAACTGAAAACTCTCCCCCAGATCTAGAGCATTTTGTTCATTTAATATTGTAACTGAACAGGACCAGATGGGGTCTTCCTGTGGCAGGCCTTCCCCCATATCCTTTGCTTTAACTTCTCTCTGAAGTACCTAGATTACAGTATTCAATGCAAATTTTTACATGATTTGCTTTACAGAAGCTAGAACCTCCACCAAATGTTGACTACTGGATGACATGAGCACATAGCGCCCAGGCCTCCAGAACCTGAGGACTCATAATATGATGATATTTTCCTCATCATCAGTCAACCAGAGAAACATTCAGGAATTTGTTAGGTAGTTAGAATAGGGGAAAGGAGTCCAAAATAATGTGGACTCCTGAGACCTGTAGGGTGTTTATCATCCAGTAGCGATATGCTTTTAAGAAAGAGT
>NW_011407367.1:0-738 GCF_000754665.1 Bison bison bison | reverse complement strand
CTTTATACGTGTCCTGTCACTCATCATGAATTTTTAAGGTGCTTTGCCTAATGTCCAGAACCCATTTGGCTGTTCCCAATCAGGATCATAATTTCTAAGGTGACATGGTCACTCTCTCCCCATGTTCCTTCAACTCCCTTTTGGCCAACAAGTATTCCTGGTAGGTCATAATTAAACACAATGATATATAGTCCTTCATTGTTTCCTCTTTTTTCTGAAGTATGTCACTATAAATTTCCACAGGGTGACCTATGCCCTCATAAATCTGTTTATCTTTTCCCAAGTCCACCTCCATGAACATATATCTTACATCCTGTATGTTATATATATATATATCTATCTATATATATATATATCTTTTGAATGTTCACTGAATGTGTTAATGATGACTCTCGCTAGCTTCTTCTAGTAAGCTCTTTTTCCCTAGCAATGTATATAAAATACCCCAATGCTGTCTCTTCAGAGAAAATAAATTCTGTTCTTTATATTCAAGCATTTTCTTACAGTTTTTTCTTGCCTGAAAGCCATTTGCTTTTTTCTTTCAAAGTTTAACAATTAAACATCCAACCTTTGGTTTTTTTAATGGTATACTCCCCATGCACAAATCATATACATTTATTTTGCCCATGATTTACATTCTGTGTTTCCTTTATTCTATTGTTTTACTTTCTTTATGTAGGTTCTACCTATACTATTCTATTATTTTTACTATTGTGGACTTCCTGCAATACCATTTCC
>NW_011407366.1:0-567 GCF_000754665.1 Bison bison bison | reverse complement strand
AATCCCATGGATGGAGGAGCCTGGTGGGCTGCCGTCTATGGGGTCGCACAGAGTTGGACACGACTGAAGTGACTTAGCAGCAGCAGCAGCAGTTCATACTTATGAATAGCTCATTATATATATATATATATACATATATATATGTTTATTCATACTTATAATGATAAAAGGCATGTAATTTAGTATATTTTATACTAATAAGGAAAGGAGAAATTATTCAATAACCGGTACTGAGAAATTTGATTGGATTACAATTATAGAGGTCCGATTTCTATTTAATTTTACATACCGAAGTATGTCTTGCATCTAAACAGTTTTCCAAATGGTATCATAGAGTTTAGTGTATTAAAAAAAAAAAAGAAGAAGAAGAAGATTGAACTGGTTCCTAGGATTCAATTCAAGGAGGCAGGTTATCTTGTCATATTTCAAATTCAGTTTCATATAGCATGTGATTCCTGATTCAGACTCTGATGCTGTAAGCTTCCTGGAGAAAGCATCACACAAATGTGAGCTGAGGAGATGGTAGTGCCCAGAGCTAAAACACCTGGAGGCCTAGCCATCTCTCTT
>NW_011407365.1:0-561 GCF_000754665.1 Bison bison bison | reverse complement strand
GTTTTTTTCTTTCTCTTAACATATTTTGGACATGTTTCTAAGAAAATACAGAGACTTATTTGATTCTTTTCAGCAGCTGTACAGAATTTGTTTCTATCAAAGCACCATGATTTATTTAACCTTCCCCCCACAATGATAATTTGGGTTATTTCCAATTTTTGCTATTATAAGCAACACTTCACATTAAATGTTCATTTCTGTATGCATAGAGACATAAATGTATACCCATATACACAAGTGTATGTATGATAAAATACTAGAAATGCCATGTCTGTGTCAACAGGAATAAACATCTTGAATTTTGATAGATATTACCAAACTGCCTTTTTAAAAAATAGTGCCAATACATGTCCACCAACACTGTTTGAGAGTATATTATCTAACACCTGGAAATATTAGGCATTATGAGACTCTTGAAAATATAATACTTGAAACTACCTATGAGACTTTTTTAAATTAGAAGATAATCTTTTGTGTATTTATTGGCCATTAATATGCCTTTTTCTTTGAAATATCTATTCATGAGTTTTGCGTATCACCCTTATTGATTTTATCTATTTC
>NW_011407364.1:0-552 GCF_000754665.1 Bison bison bison | reverse complement strand
TGTTTTGTTAAGTTTTACAACAGAAAAAGGAAAACAAAGAGTATTTACTTCTTGGTAAACATTTAACATTTAAGGAAGATTGGGAACATTTGATCCAAGTCTCCACTAGGCCAACAACTCTCTTTTGAAGTACTAAAGTACTTCAAAACATGTATGTAGGCAGACATACATGTTCTAAAGGCAACATACTAAAGGCAACAGCAGAGGAGGAACTTTTCAGAATTGCACTTTTGAAAGAAAGAAAGAAAAGTTCCTCCTCTGCTGTTGCCTTTAGTATGTTGCCTTTAGTATGTTGCCTTTAGAACATGTATGTCTGCCTACATACATGTTCAAATGGACCAATGAGTCCATTGACCAAAGACCTGCAAACTGTTTTTCAGTCAACTTTTTTTATTCATCTCATTCTGACATGGGGTATAAATTCACAAGCTATACCAGGTCTAATGAATGACACCACCAAAGTGTCAGATAATAATAACTTTTTCCGAGGACCAAAGATTTCAGTCTAAATCACTAGTACCTCATCTTACCACTATCCTACAGAGTTATAAT
>NW_011407363.1:0-616 GCF_000754665.1 Bison bison bison | reverse complement strand
ACTCTAAAAAGTCCCTCAGGCCCACAAAGAAATCTTGCCTAGAAAAAAATATGATCACACTTAGCTTCTTGGCTTTCTACTCAGAGCATATTAGAAGTAGTAAATCATTATGTGAGAGATGGAGGAGAGATAGAATCCACCAGAGTGGACAGTAGCAAAACAGAAATAGTTACAAAAGAGACTAAATCAAGAAATTATAAAAAGAAAAAGAGAAGATAAGATCAACAACAACTAAAGGAGAGAAAACAAAGGCAAAGAACAAATAAAAAAACAGCAGTTCAGATTTAATGCGGCATGGAATAGCCACTCTGCCCTTTGACCATACTGAAGGGTTTCTGATGTTTATCAAGTAAATGACGGCTTATATTCCTAATACTTTCATTTACAATTACGGAAAATTTTGAGCATATACCAAGTAATCAGAAAAGTATGATGAACATCATCACTCAGCCTGGACAACCATCAATTCTGTCCAAACCAGTTTCATCTAATTCTTCCTATGCTATTTTAAAGCAAATTTCAGATACTACATAATTTCATCTGTAAATATTTTAATATATATCTCTACAAGATATAGATTCTTTTTGAAAACATAACCAAAATACCATCATTACAT
>NW_011407362.1:0-667 GCF_000754665.1 Bison bison bison | reverse complement strand
CCCTTCCAGGCCTTTTATCTCACAGGGGAACAAAATTTGCCACCTGAAAATGTATCTTTGGCATGAGGATTAATTCAGGTTAGTTATTCTGAAAGCCCAAAAGACTCCTGAAGAATTTTTCATCTCTCCCTTAATTGCCTAAAATGTAAATAGAGGACCTGTTCCAGGAAGGAAGCCATCACCATAGATAATTATAGTATGAAATAGTGTGTAGACAGGAACCAAGAAAAGTCTATTTGTTAAAGTTCCTCTCTGTGTCCCATTGTCTCTACATGGCCCAGCAAACATTTGTTTATCAAAATTTGTTTTCCATCTGCATGTGAATTGCCATCTGCCCTTTTGAAGTCCCAAATCACCACCCTCAACATCCTCTTCTGTCTTTAGTTGAAGACCATATCTAAGATGATAGTCTCTGCCATTTTACTCAGTTCTCCTAGGTCTCTTCCTTTATTATTTAATTCTTTAAATTTCTTTATTATTTAAATAAAAATTCTTTATTATTTAAATTCTTTAAATAAATTCCTTTATTTAATTCTTTCTTTATTAAACTTCTGTTTGATTTTATCCTGTTAATTTGTCTCATATCAGTTTAATTCTTAGACCAGCCAGAAGAACCTGGGAGGATACAGCAAATTTGCTTCATTTCTGATGATCTACATTCTTTGAG
>NW_011407361.1:0-656 GCF_000754665.1 Bison bison bison | reverse complement strand
GTAAAGAATCCACTTGCAATGCAGGAGACTCTGGTTCAATTCCTGGAATTAGGAAGATTCCCTGGAGAAGAGATAGGCTACCCATTCCAGTATTCTTGGGCTTCCCTGGTGGCTCAGATGGTAAAGAATCCACCTGCAATGTGGAAGACCTCAGTTCAACCCCTGGGTTGAGAAGATTCCCCCGGAGGAGGGCATGGCAACCTACTTCAGTATTCTTGACCATGGAGAATCCCCATGGAGAGGAGCCTGGTGGGCTATAGCCCATGGGGTCACAAAGAGTCACAGAACTGAGCGACTAAGCACAGCACAGCACCACCTTGGAAGCCCTACTCTATCTATACGCTCCTTGATTTTATAAACTGATTAAATCAACATTTACCCATTCTTTCTATGCAGAAGAATATTAAACAGTATATTCTTATAAAAGTCCCTCTGGTATTTGTAACTGTCTCCTCTAGCCTCTCTTTTGACATTAATTCTTTCTCAAGGAGTGGTTATCATAAATGCCCCAATTTTTCCAAGTACCAAGGACATGTTTTTACCTCAACACTGTAGTTTTCTCTTTTGTTTCAAGTACTTTTCTAGATGATATTTACCTCTTTGTTGAGGTATTTTTTGTTTGTGTTGTTTTCATTTTTGTCTTTGGGGTTTTTTTT
>NW_011407360.1:0-567 GCF_000754665.1 Bison bison bison | reverse complement strand
ATATATTTATTTATTTATTTATTTTTTTGCACTTTAGTACCAGTGGTTTATTTCTTCCCCAGGTGAGGGCGCACCTGTATTAAGCAGAGGTGTGCCTACTCGGCTCCTCCAGGAACCACCCAAGGGATTCTAGTTTAGTTTACATGCATTAAAAACAACTCTAGTGGCCAACGAGGAATGTTAAGAAGCACCACCTTGACGTTGCAGAGTTCCTGTCTGCACGCGACACGGCCTCACGAAGGTGGGGTCATGGTACACGTATGTACAGGGGAATGAGGGAGACAGAGAGTCCCGGCGGCCCAGTGGCCCTGTGGCCCTGCGGTCGGGGAGGCTTGGCAATTTATATATTTACTGGCATCTTTTCTTGACATCAATTTATGTATTTACTGGCATCTTAATCAAAAACCCAGCAGATTTAATTTTTGTGGAAATTGACAAACTGGTTCTAAAATTCATATGGGAAAAGAAAAGGATAAGAAGAGCTGTGGTAGAAGAAGAATCAAGATGATTATACTTTATGATTTATGAAAAAGCTATAGTAATGAAGATTGTCATTTTTCTAATATA
>NW_011407359.1:0-571 GCF_000754665.1 Bison bison bison | reverse complement strand
GTGCGGACAGATCTCTTTCTTGTTTCCCTTTTTTGGTTTCAATACTAAAATGGGAAAATAATACCAGCCTTGGAAAAGCATCAGAAGAAGAGAATGAAATCCTAAGTATGAGATTGATAGGTATATGATAGACACTCAGTAAAGATAAATCTCCTCTCCTTCTATCTAACCTCATCCTGATCAATTTAAAATAGGTCAAGCCTAAATTCAGCAGGTTCAGCTAGTATGTGAATGTGAATGAGGGTAAGTGATCATTTATACCCTATCTGGGTAATTACCAACCTACTGTACTCGAGTATGAAAAGTAGTTCTTGTCAGGGTCTCATTGTGGTAAATATCTGAAAGCATTGCTTTTGTAAACATGTCCTCTAGTCCCCCTTCTTCTGTTAATTGTACCTAGTTTCTCCTTTGAGAAGTCTCCTTTTTTTTACTCTTGGTCTATGAGTTTCAGTAGGAGTTGAAAACAGTGTCTCATACACACACACAGACACACACACACACATAAATATCTTATTCCAGGAAAGAACCCTCCATGGGTCTGGGCAGTGAGTGTATTAATCATTACCCAAAC
>NW_011407358.1:0-588 GCF_000754665.1 Bison bison bison | reverse complement strand
CAACCATCACATCCTCTGTCGTCCCCTTCTCCTCCTGCCCTCAATCTTTCCCAGCATCAGGGTCTTTTCTAAAGATTCAGCTCTTTGCATCAGGTGGCCAAAGTATTGCAGCTTCAGCCCTTCCAATGAATATTCAGGATTGAGTTCCTTTAGGATGGACTTGTTTGGTCTCCTTGCAGTCCAAGGGACTCTCAAGAGTCTTCTCCACACCACAGTTCAGAAGCATCAACCCTTTGGCGCTCAGTCTTCTTTATGGTCTGACTGTAATAGCCATGCCTGTCATGGCAAATAGATGGGGAAAAAATGGAAAGAGTGACAGATTTTCTTTTCTTGGGCTCCAAAATCACTGTGGACTGTGACTGCAGCCATGAAATTAAGATGCTTTCCCCTTGGAAGGAAAGCTCTGACAAACCTAGATGGTGGATGAAAATGCAGAGATGTCACTTTGCTGACAAAGATCTGAATAGTCAAAGCTACGGTCTTTCCAGTAGTCATGTATGGATGTGAGAGCTGGACCAGAATTTCTAAAATCTCTCAGCAGCAGCCCCCAGGGAAGAGGGCAGAGGGGCCGACCCGGAAGCCCGCGGG
>NW_011407357.1:0-548 GCF_000754665.1 Bison bison bison | reverse complement strand
TCCAGATGTCATCTTCCCTCACTGTGGAGCAGTAGCCATGTGGAAGGGAGTGGGTAGAAATCAGTAGTGAGCTGTTGGTGGTAGGTGAGTAGGAAGTCTTAGCATTTCTCAAGCTCTCCATGCAGAGTCTGACTCAGTCGGTCTGGCTGGAGCTGATTTGGGGTCTTTAACAAGCCCCCAGCTGATGCAGATGTGCCAATGGGACCCATGATGGTTCATTTTATGTGTCAACTGGGCTGAGCCACAGTGCCCAGCTACTGGGTCAAACTCTAATTAAGATGTTTCTGTGAAGGCATTTTTTAAAATGAGATGAATATTTACATCAGTAGAGTGGATCCTCCGCCCCCATTTGTGGGTGCGCATCATCCAATCAGTTGAAGGTCTCAGGAGAATAAAGATGGACCTCCTTGGAAGAAGAGGGAATTCTGCCAGCAGAAGGCCTTTGGAAGTGAACTGTGGCTCTCCTGGGTCCCAGCCTGTTGGCTTGCCCTGTAGATTTGGAGTTCACCAAGCTTCCACAATCCTGTGGGCCAACTCCTTAAAATAGT
>NW_011407356.1:0-589 GCF_000754665.1 Bison bison bison | reverse complement strand
TTTTTTTTTTTTCAGTCCTTAAACTTCTACTTGTTTCTATCTTCTGGTTTTTGTTTTTCTGGACACAGACTTCCTATTTTTTATTTGTTTTAAGTATGTTTGTAATTGTTTAGTGAAGTATTTTTATGACAACTGCTTTAAAAATACTTGTCAGTTGATTCCGACATCTGCGTTGTCTTTCCTTGGTATCTAGTGATTGTCTTTTTTCATTCAGGTTGAGGTTTTCTTGGTTCTTGGCATGATGACTGATCTTGCTAGAATCTGGACATTTTGGGTATTATGTTGTGAGACTGTGGAGCTAACTTAAATCTTTTTAGTAGGCTTTTTCTGATACTGCACCAGCAGGAAAGTGAGGACTTTGTCATGCGATTGCCAGGTCTGGATGGAAATTCAGGTTTCCTGCTTAGTGTCATAGACACCTCATAGGGGAGAAGGAGGCTCATTACCTCTGGGTAGGAATGAAAGTCCCAACTTCACATGGCTATCTCCGACAGCATTCCAGCAGGGGGAAAAAGAGCTCCTCGTTATAGCTGGGGAGGATGGAAATCTAGGCTCCTTACGTAAATCTTGCTGGCAGAGATGGGATGGA
>NW_011407355.1:0-629 GCF_000754665.1 Bison bison bison | reverse complement strand
TTTGAAAATCCCAAATTGGTGCTGCCCCCTGACATCTCCTGCATGCAAGATCAGATGTCTTGATTCTCAATGGTTTTTTAATGTTCTAGACATATAAGACTATTTCTCAGGTCTGACACTTTCTGGTTGCATAAGTGAAATCAAGTAGTTTGAGACTGACTATATCACACCTATCAATTTCCCTCTCATTGTCTTTAAACTCTTTCAGATGCAGCTACTGTTGCTGTTAGTGGTATGGAGCAGGACCCTGTGGGGTTCCTGGGGACAGAAACATTTCTGTTCCTTGTTTTCCGTAGAGAACAGACTCCAGCCTCCCTAACTTCCAAATGGTTCTAAGCAAGGGAGGAACAGCCAAAAACCATCTGAGGCTCCATTAAAGGAACCAGGGAAGCTCATCAAGAAGATTACCTGACACCAGATTAGATGAGTACAATGAGTACAGGCCCTGCAGGGCACCCTAATCTTATCAGAAACTCCACCCTTGAACTGTTACTTTAAAACTTCTCATCAAATCCTCCTGGGTTAGGACAAATGGTTTTTACAGTAGGTTTGAAGTCTCCATTTGGTTGCTAACTATCAGTTGAGGGCGATTTTCGGCTCTAGAAATCTGCTGTCATTCCTTGTCACAT
>NW_011407354.1:0-606 GCF_000754665.1 Bison bison bison | reverse complement strand
TGAGTTCAACAGGGGATCTCATCTGAAGTGGTGGTGTGGATGTGAGGTCAGATGTAGTCACGACTGTTGATGGAAGCACAGTTGTGGGTCGGGTGTCCTCATGCCAGAGGTGGTGGTGGTGGTGGTGGTGGTGGTGATTGGGTGGTAAGTGATTTTTGAGCATGTCGATATGGGGGCTGTAACCGATTGAAGATATGTCTGGTACTAAGTGGAGACAGAGGAAGAAGGAAACACCACAGATATAGCTGGCATCTGTCCATTTCTTTGTGTTTCTGTTGCCTCATATGGTCCACAAGTCTGGATCATTAAAATGCCCACAATGATTGGGATTATTAACTCTAGTCTTGGCCTTTACAACCTGTACTTCATACACTGGCTAGAATAATCTTTGAAAATAAGAAATTATTATGTAATGACTACTTCTGCTAGCATACTGTTGGCTCCATGAGGGAAAAGCTGGTAATTATTTTGTTCTCTGCTATAAAACTAATACCTACTACAGCATCTGGTTCATGGTAGGTATTCTCAAAACATGGTATGAATGAATAAATGAACAAGGCCATCAAAAGGGAGTGCAAGATGGATTTTGCTGCACACACTGTATTC
>NW_011407353.1:0-614 GCF_000754665.1 Bison bison bison | reverse complement strand
GAGGTTCAGGATGGGGAACACATGTAAACCTGTGGCAGATTCATTTTGATATATGGCAAAACCAATACAGTATTGTAAAGTTAAATAAAATAAAATTTAAAAAAAAAAGAAATAAAGGAAAGACACAAGGAGACTGGAAGGCAGGTTATATCTGAGAGGGCTGAGAATTCCCTCAAACTGGTTACATTCCATTCTTACTTCTGATTTTGACTGACTCTGTCCCTTGATCACTCTCTCTAGCATATGTTGAAAGATGTTCTTCCAGGGAGTGTATAAACAGCTGGTGTCCAATGCACATACTTGCAGGGGTGATGACTCATCATTAACTTTCACTGTAGGTTTCCTGTTCATATTACAAACAACCAGGGAACACCTGTGCTGATGGAAGCATCTTCATCGTCTCCTGAATCCTCTCAACCACCTGAGGTCTGATTCTGCCCATTTGTGCTGAAGAGGCTCCGAGTTACACTGTTTGCTCAAGGTCATGAAGCTGGCAAGTTCTGAGGCCACCACTGGTTCCGAGGCCCACAGTCTTTCTACAATGCTGTTGCTAAATTCAGCTTAAAAGGAGCATTTGTGAAGAGCCCACTGTGTACCAGGAACTATAGACACCA
>NW_011407352.1:0-590 GCF_000754665.1 Bison bison bison | reverse complement strand
TTTTACAATTTTTTATAAGTCTGAAATTATTTCAAAATAATAAGTTTTTAAGGAATGGCCTGGTTGGACATTTTTTCACCTAATTTAAATTATTTTTCAATTAGTTGCTTGCTCAAAATTTTTCTAGAGAGTTATTTTCTATGTCTATTCCACTAATACGCTGCTTGATCTTAAAAGTCTTGCAGTGGTCCCCAATCTCTTAACAGACTGACTCTGTCTAGTTATGAAACTGATCTTCTCCTCACTCTTTCTCTTTCCTCTCTCCCTAGGTGACTTCACCTAGTCTCATGACCATAAATATAAACTGTATATATTGATGTGTTCTAAATCTTTATCTCTAGAATTCAGTTCTTTCTGAAATACTCAGAATAGCCAAAAGACATCCCTTCATCTCCTAGTTTCTAATCAGATTAGAAAACAGATCAGAAACTCAGTTTTCAAATATATATTTGATGCTTACAACTGGAATATACATTCTTCCTTCAGCAAAAAGATATCCGATTTTTCTTTTTTTTTTTTTAATTTTATTTTTAAACTTTACATAATTGTATTAGTTTTGCCAAATATCAAAATGAATCCGCCACAGTTAT
>NW_011407351.1:0-576 GCF_000754665.1 Bison bison bison | reverse complement strand
ATTCTCAAGTTTTCAAAGGAATTTCCTTACTGCATAGTGGCTTCATCAATTTGCATTTCCACCAAAAGTGTAGGAAGGGTCCTTTTTTCCCTCACCCTCTCCAGCATTTATTATTTGTAGACTTTTTGATGATGGCCATCCTGACTGGTGTGGAGTAATACCTCACTGTACTTTTGATTTGCATTTCTCTGAGGATTAGCAATGTTGAGCACCTTTTCATGTATGTCTTGGCAAATATTATATGATATCACTTATATGTGAAATCTAAAGTGTAATGCAAGTGAACTTACTTACAAAGCAGAAACAAACTCACAGGCATAAAAAAACAAACTTATGGTTACCAAACGAGAAAGGGAGTATAGGAGGTATAAATTAGGAGTATGGAATTAACAGATTCAAACTACCATACATAATATAGAAAAGCAGCAAGGATTTACTGTACAGCACAGGGAAATATATTCAATATCTTATAATAATCTATAAGAAAAAATAATCTGAAAAATATTTATATATATATATACACACACACACACATATACCTGAATCACTGCTGTACCCTGAAACTAACACCATATT
>NW_011407350.1:0-576 GCF_000754665.1 Bison bison bison | reverse complement strand
GGCTAGAATTAGAACAGGCACGCTGGTCAAACGACAGTTTTCTAAAATGACTAAGCAACACACTCATAAGACAGACTTGAACTTACTGATTCCTGAAGGAAAAACATTGGCTCAACAGAACTCTGATGTGGTGTTGGAGCAGGAGGTTAAAAGGCTAATGTGTGTGAATTTGAGATCTATTTTAATAAGGAGGCTCTCCTTAAGATAGTGGGCTCTCAGGTGGCCCTAGTGGTAAAGAACCCGTCTGCCAAGGCAGGAGATGCAAAATAACTCCTTCAGGGAAACTACACATTAATCATATTTGCTTTATTTTGAGCCCCTTGAAAATGCCAATAGTTTGCTGTTTTTAACATAAAAAGTGGCAATTTTACACAATTTAACACAGAATGTTAATATGCATGTTCTTCAGTTTTTAGCGGGAAAAGTAGCATTTTTCTTTTCCTCACTCAGTCCTCAAGTTGCTTTGAGAAATGTTCAATTGTGTAAAGTCAGTATACGACTGGTCGCTATGTTCACTTTAGCCATGTTTACTGTGACAAAGCGATCGTTATGAACAAAAGCAAACCCAGGGTACTT
>NW_011407349.1:0-558 GCF_000754665.1 Bison bison bison | reverse complement strand
GGACTGTGGCCCTCCCGGCTCCTTTGTCCATGGGATTCTCTAGGCAAGAATACTGGAGTGGGTTGCCATGCCCTCCTCCAGGGGATTCTCCCAATCCAGGGACAATGTCCTATTAATCCAAGCACATTTCAGGCCCAGCTCAGACCTGAAGGGGTAGAAAAATGGACGATCTCTTGATGCAAAGAGATGCAGAGACATGTTGCAAAGGAGCATGGATACAAGAAAGGCAATAATTGCTGCCATCCTTGCAAAAAATATGCTAAAATAGATAATAAATGCCATATGATTTTGACCTGTGTCTTGAAATTAGTCTATAAATTAGAGGAGGGAAGGACATTCCTTGATGTTACTAAGGATAGGGAACATTTTCTGAGTTTAATGTTTTCTAGAGTCTTTCAGTTCTTCACCACACCAGCACCATTAAGACTATAATTATAGAGGTTTCCCTGGTGGCTCAGATGGTAAAGAATCTCCCTGCCTTGCAAGACACCCAGATTCAATCCCTGGGTCAGGAAGATCCCCTGGAGAAGGAATTGGTAACCCACTCTAGTATTCTTG
>NW_011407348.1:0-578 GCF_000754665.1 Bison bison bison | reverse complement strand
TTTAGGTCATACCTGAATGGTCTAGTGGTTTTCTCCACTTTCTTCCATTTCAGTCTGAATTTGGCAATATTGTTATTAACTTATAACAAAATCACATTATAGTATACAAGATAGATTATTTCATTCTTTCTTAAATTTCAATGTTCATGTAAGAACCAATTCAAGAAAATGTTAAAATGCAGATTCTGATGGAGTAGAATTGGTGTGGGGACTGTGATTCTGAATTTCTAAGAAGCTCTCTCCTGATGTTACTAGTAGGTGGATTACAATTTGATGAAGACAGTGTAGAGGAATAATCTTCACTGTATATAGAGTCTCAAGAAGTCCACTTAATCATTAGCTTTGTATTAATGCACTTGGATTATTGGACGCTGGCAAAAGGAATTCCTGACTGTGTACAAAGGAAGAAAACTGGGGAAAGATGTGTAGATAGATCCATGTAAGTGAATATAGAGTGTGTCAAGTGAGTGCCACAGAAAGCAGCCACTGCAGAGAAGACATTTGACAAAACAGGTGGAAAATGTAACATATGATGGTGTCAGCAAGTCTCTGATTCTGAGCCCCTGAGAGTTTGCATA
>NW_011407347.1:0-541 GCF_000754665.1 Bison bison bison | reverse complement strand
GGGACCAGCATGTCTGAGCCCCACCAGCCCTAGCCTGGTCCAGACATAGTCTGGTAAGGGGCTGAGGAACTGGAACCCTTGTCTAGGAGCACCACTGTCTGCTTTTGCCCCAGATGTGTGCTCTTTGAGGTGCTATTATGAAGGCACTAACGCCCCCATAGGTAATGTCACAGGTGGCTGGGGTCCTGGGCCGAGGAGTCACCAGCCACCTGCACCCACAGAGCTCCAGAGTCTGCACACACTGTCACTCAGTCATCCTTGGCGGCCAAGAGACGTACACTGGCAAGCAGAGCACACGAGGTCCCACTTCAGGGCCCAGGTGCCTGGCAACCCCAGGACCGTCCCTTGGCATTCAAGCAGACGCACTCCACACTGGCCAGCTTCCTCCCACAAGACGCCAGGGCCAGCACCTCCTCCACTGCCTCTGCCTTCATCTGTTCATCTCATCAAAATACTGTAGCCTGCGTGTCTTCAACCACAGAGATTTATCTTCCTGATTTCTGGAAGTCAGAGATCAAGTCAGCGAGGCGGTCAGCAGGGT
>NW_011407346.1:0-761 GCF_000754665.1 Bison bison bison | reverse complement strand
TCATTCGTTTCATTAATATTTATGGAGCAGTGGGTGTTGGGTGCCTTTCTCCTCCCTCCCACCCAACTGTAAAGCTTTCATCTGGGGCGAGAAGACATGTTGATACACACCTAAACAGTGGTTTGAAAGTGAAAGTCGCTCAGTTGTGTCCGACTCTTTGCGACCCTATGGACTATACAGTCCATGGGATTCTCCAGGCCAGAATACTGAAGTGGGTAGCCTTTCCCTTCTCCAGGGGATCTTCCCAACCCAGGGACTGAACCCAGGTCTCCCACATTGCGGGTGTATTGGGAAGCCCAAGAAGTTCTTCCTGACCCAGGAATGAACTGGGGTCTCCTGCATTGTTGGTGGATTCTTTACCAACTGAGCTATCAGGGAATGTGTTAATAAAACATATAATAGTAATAACACCAGTCTGTATGTGAACAACTCGTGTTAAGTACATAGTTGTACAAGTAATTGTTGCATATGTCTCAGACACATACAGGGTGGTTTCATTGCTGCACAGCCCTGCCTGGGTTGAATGAATACTTTCTGTCTCACTGAGGTTGGGGACCACCACCATGCACACTGCTGAGATTGGGTTCTTAGATCTCCCAGGGCACATTTGACCTGTGAAGTACCCAACTCCTGGTAACAACAGGCCTGCAGCAGCGCACCTCCGCTGTCTCGCCAGAAACAAGAGGGTGTCGCTCGACCTGCACGGAGCCTCTCTGAGAAGGGCAAGAGGCTTGTGGGAGCGAATGGGATGAGGTTGGGTT
>NW_011407345.1:0-572 GCF_000754665.1 Bison bison bison | reverse complement strand
GCACCAGGTGTCGTCAGGCTTTTGGAGAAGGAGGGTCTCCACCCTGAAAACCACCTTGCTCTGGAGTCAGGCTTTTGGAGAAGGAGGGTCTCTACCCTGAAAACCACCTTGCTCTGGAGTCAGGCCTGATCAACACTTAAACATGCAGAAACGGAAAGCCGTGATAAGTTTTAGTGACAGTGATCACCATCTGAGCGCCTACTGTGTTCTAGACTCTATGCCAGGCGCTTGACGGGTTCTTTGAAATCCTTCACCAGCTCTTCAACGTGAGGATTATTGTCCCCGTTTTCTAGAGGCATCTGAAATGTGGAGATGGTGAGAAATGAGCTCATCCCTTTAGAGCAGAGATTGGCAAACTATGGCCCATGGGTCAAATCTGGCCCACCACCGGTTTCTGTAAATAAAGTTTTATTGGCCCACGGCCACCGCCATTCATTTATGTAATGCCTGCAGCCGCTTTCCCGCTACAAAGGCGCGGTAGTTGCGACAGAGACCATATGGCCCACAAAGTCTAAAATATTTACTATCTGGCCCTTTCCTGAAAAAGTTGGTCCGGTTTAGAGGAAACACGT
>NW_011407344.1:0-640 GCF_000754665.1 Bison bison bison | reverse complement strand
AAGTAATTAAATATAAATCCTGGATACTTAAGCAATTAAGAAAATAATAGGGACATCTGCAGGGGAGGGAGAATAATATAAAGTCATGCTAATGGTAAATATCTCATCTTGTATGGGAAAGAATCACTAGATAAAATTTATTTATAATTAGTTTAATTTAAATGTTCTTTTAAAAATATACACACTATCAGGAGAATTCTATATATTCTACCAGAATTTCTATGCAAATACATTTGTGTGTAAGATTTCATACATTAATATATGTGTGTACATTCCCTTACTTAAGATCATCTGATATGTATCATTCTGCAACCTGTAATTTCTCTTTAAAATGGTTTAAGCTTATTTCCATATTAGCACTTTGTAGTAACATATTCAGTAATAATTCTACCCAATTTTTAAAATGTATTGCAATACATTCATCCTATGCATTTATATTTCTAGTTTTCATTTTTGTCATCAATGCTCTGAGGATATAAACATGTTAATGAGTTTTCATTAGTACTTGTACAAGTGAACATGTAAAATATTCTTTATTATTTATTATTTTATAAATCATTTATGTTCTCAGACATCTGTTTCTTTTCTTCCCTGATGAATACCTTTTACTGTTGCTAGTAAGAGTAATAATTATTACCAC
>NW_011407343.1:0-584 GCF_000754665.1 Bison bison bison | reverse complement strand
TATCCATTTTTTTTTAAAAAAAATAGGATTTTCTCAATGTTCCTTTAGTTTTAAAGAAATCATTCGGGTCTCCATTTTCATTAGGAAGCTAATCTTTTCTCTACCTCCTTCACACATATTAACTTCAGCCTAAAATACCAAATTTCCCTTTAAAATTAAAAAATGTATATATAAGCTATAATGCTTTTTCTGAGCTATCCATTGGCCTCTTTACTGTAAGATGTTTCAGCAAAGGTAGATCTCTTCCTCTGTCATCAGATTTGACTGCAGTGTTAAGAAGCCTGTTAGCAATCCTAAACCCAGGATGACAGGGGTTATTTAAAATAGTCTAAGTCTACCACTTATTTACAGAGCATCTTTTGTTTGGGGGAGGCTTAGAGTGTTCTTAAACTCATATACGTATGTATGTGTTTATACATGAAACTATCAACTTTCACATGAAAATGCTTTCACATGAAAATGCTTTCACATAAAACTATGATTTCATCTCCCGGAAAGAAGAAACCACGTCTTTTAATGAATATTTCTCTTCTGCTTCTTTCAAGATTCAGGGAAGCGTTAGGAAAGTTGGGCTATCAGTCAAT
>NW_011407342.1:0-647 GCF_000754665.1 Bison bison bison | reverse complement strand
CTGCGTTGACTCCTGGGGATGTGCCGCACTAGCCTGAGCCCCTTCCCCAGCCCGGGACCCACTTCCCTCCCTCTCGGGGCTGGGGACCCTGAGCCAGACGCCCAGGGAGAAGCAGAGGGGAGGGGGCACCCCCGCTGGAGGAGGAGCTGGCTCTCCCCTTTCCCTCGCTTTTCCTGCGGTGCAGGAGAGCTGGGCGCAGAGTGCTTGAGGAGCTTTCCAGAAGGCGGCCCTCCTCCTAGCAGGCGCTGGGGCCTTCTGACCTCAGGATGCACAGCGATGCTGAATATGCAAATCAGCAGCACTTCGTTTATAAAAATAGCTCCTCGGTGCTGCTCCGCCACCGAGCGCCTGCTTCTCTTCCTGCTTCTTGCTCTAATTTTCCCCTTCCTGCCTTGGACCTGCCGCCCCGCTGCGCTCATTTGTCCTCCTTCCTCTCCCCTCTCCTCGGCCCATCTTCCCTTCCCACGTTTCACTCCCTTCATCCTGCCTTCATGACCAAGGTGTGATGGACAGACTGGGCGAGGCCCCTCACCAACTGCTGGTGACCGGAACTACAACACGCTGACCCTAGTACCTTTTCCTTCTTCCCTTTATACCTGGAGGCTCAGACGGTAAAGAATCCGCCTGCAATGCAGGAGAGCCGGGTT
>NW_011407341.1:0-547 GCF_000754665.1 Bison bison bison | reverse complement strand
AGCTGTGTTTAAATCAGAGTTGAAGGCATACTTCTTGACTTAAATGGAAGAGATTGCTACTCTGTCACTGGGTTTCCCAGTTGGCGCTAGTGATAAAGAACCTGTCTGCCAATGCAGGGGACAAAAGAGACACAGGTTTGGTCTCTGGGTTGGGAAGATCCTCTGGAGAAGGAAATGACAATCTCCTCCAGTATTCTTGCCTGGAAAATTCCATGGACAAGAGTCGGACAGGACTGAGCAATTCAGCACGTAAGCATGCACTCTGTCACTACCATTCTACCTGCTGGCCCCTCGAAATGGAGGATGATGTCACTGATGTAACTGGAGATGGGCTGTAAATAGCAAGAAAACCATGGAGAAATCTCAAATGCTAAAGAGCAGACTTCTAAAACTGTTCGCATTTGTGGTAAGAGCACCAGAGACTCATCTCCAAGGATCTCCCAGAAAATGGTAATTTTATGCGGTGCAAGCTGAAAGGCAGAAAAAAATATATGCTACAATAAATAACACTATTCAAGTATGGTGATTTTTTTTTTTTTTTTCTCAC
>NW_011407340.1:0-682 GCF_000754665.1 Bison bison bison | reverse complement strand
TACGTAACTCTTTCACTTTATCGTTTTCTATTTCCTTCTCTCTGTCTTCTTTTCTCCTTCCCTCCCTTTCTTGATTCCTTCTTCTCTTTCCCTTTCCCGTCTCTGATTCTGTCCCTTCCTTCCTCTCTTGCCTGCTCTCTCTCACCCGCGTCTCTTTTCCTATTTATCTCCCCTCCTCTCACTTGACTCCTTCCTTCCTTGATTTCATCATTCCTCTCTGTCCCTTCCTCTTTCTCCTTTTGTTCCTCTTCCTGCCTTCCTTCCTCTTTCTGATTCTGTTTCTTTCACTCTTTCTCTAATGCTTTTTCCTTCCATTTCTTTCTTCCTGCTCTCTCTTCCCTTCCCTCGTCTCTCCTTCCACCTTTCTATCATCCTTTGTCTCTCTTTCACTCCCTTTTTTTTCTATCTTCTCTCTCCCTTCCCCTCTTTCTCTCTCTACCCCCCACCTTGGTTCCTCTCTTTTTGTCTCTATCTTCCTTCCCCTATTTCTTTCCTTCTCTCTCCCTTCCTTTTCTTCACTGTCCCTCTCCTCTACCCCCATCCTTGACTTATCCCCTATTTCAGGCTCCGCCATTAAGAATATGCCTTCTCGGCCCCCATGGCTCTGGCAAAACTGTCTGTGGAAGACAGCTGGCAGAACAATTGGGCATTTTTCATATTCAGTTTGAAGAATTTCTTCAAG
>NW_011407339.1:0-557 GCF_000754665.1 Bison bison bison | reverse complement strand
GATTCATTTTGATATTTGGCAAAACTGATACAATTATGTAAAGTTTAAAAATAAAATAAAATTAGAGAGAAAAAAAAAAAATAATAAATTATTACTTTAAAATTATATTTTACTTTGTTTCTAGGACATAGAAATGAAAAATATCTCATTAATTCTAATACTGCATCAATGATATTTGGTAGTTTTATTTATAAAATTCAAAACCTCTCATCTAGTATTCATGCTTCTTTTGTGTCTTAATTACAGTGACTGGGACATTCACAAATATCATAAATTGAGTGGGATATTGTGGGTTCCCAGTCTTGCTTACTAAGCAGTGGTTTATGATCATCAATAAGAATAATGTTGACTATGTGTTTCAGATAAACACACTTTAGTATTCTTGCCTGGAGAATTCCATGGACAGAGGAGCCTGGTGGGTTACAGCCCATGCAGTCTCAAAGAGTTGGACACAACTGAGCTACTAAGCACAGCAGAAGGCTTCTTCGGATCTCAGTTTCAAGTTCTCTCAAGTAAATCTGAGTTTTCAAAAACTCAGTTTTCAAACATAGGCTTTG
>NW_011407338.1:0-569 GCF_000754665.1 Bison bison bison | reverse complement strand
ATATATATATATATATCTTCTTTTGTGAAGCATCTGGTCAAAAGTTTTGACTCTATCTTTTTAAAATTGAGCTTTTTCTCTTATTACTGGGTTGTAAGAGCTCTTTACATGCTTTGCTTATATATTCTGGATACAAATCTTCCTTAACTTATCATGAGGTTATCTCCCAATAAACCCATTGTAATTTGAAAATATTGTAAATCGAACCATTGTAAGTTGGTGGCCATCTGTATATTTTTGAAAACATTTTCTTCCAGTCTGTTTCTTGCTTTTTATTTTCTTAATAATGTATTTGCAAAAGCTTTTAATTATGATAAATTCTAATTTATAAATTTTTTATTTTATAGTTCTTGATTTTCATGTCCTAACAAATGTTTGCCTAAATAAGAATTATAAATATTATCTTAGTATATTTTCCTCTAGAGATTTTGGGTTTTGATTTTACATTTACGTCTATGAGCTATTTCGAGTTAATTTTATTTTATTTTTTTTTTTTTAACTTCTTTATTAAGGTGGATACACATTCTCATATTAACAATTCTTGTGAACAAAAGCAACCAAAATAAGAC
>NW_011407337.1:0-619 GCF_000754665.1 Bison bison bison | reverse complement strand
CGACTGAGCGACTTCACTTTCACTTTTCACTTTCATGCATTGGAGAAGGAAATGGCAACCCACTCCATCTATGGGGTCGCACAGAGTTGGACACGACCGAAGTGACTTAGCAGTAGCAGTAGCAGCAGTCATCTATTTATTTATTTTTGGCTTTACCACGTGGCATGTGAGATCCTAGTTCCCAGACCAGGGATTGCATTTCCCTGAAGTGGGAAGCATAGAGTCCCAACCACTGAGCTACCAGGGAAGTCACTAATCTGGTATTTTGATCAAGCCTTCCAAATGATTCTAATGTACACTCAAATGTAAGAACCACTGCTTTAAGATATGGGGCCTGAAAAGGATGGAGTCGACACTGACTGGTATAGTAAAGGCTGAAGAGGAAATAGGTTTGAGGATGGGGGGCGAGGGGAATCTGGGATTTGGCTTTGGACATGAGTTTGTGATGTCTTAGACATGCAGGTGGTGAGGAAGCAGTTGTATATATGAGTCTGGCATTGGAAACTCATATATACAGGAGAGGGGAGTCTGAGTTGGAAATAGAAACTGAAACATTCATTATGTTTCTGAGCACAAAATATCATATTAGATTGGATAGCATCAGTGGATAATTACTGTT
>NW_011407336.1:0-624 GCF_000754665.1 Bison bison bison | reverse complement strand
TCTCTTGTCTGAAAGTACAGAAAAGTATGTTTCAGGTTGCCTTCAAAGGCTCCCATCTGCTGCCATGTGCATTGTTTCAGGGGGCCAGGCCCTAGATGAGTTGACAAACATGCCCCTGGCTCCACCCCTACCCTACCAAATACCAAGGCTCCAGGTATCCCTCTTGCACCCAACTTGGGTCAGCAGCTCTCTGGGCTCCCCAAAGACACAGTGCGCACTCCCAACATACACCCCCATCCTGCTGAGTGCTCCCAAGACTGCCTCCTCAGGGGCCAGGTCTTCATTGTGCATGATCAGGCTGAGGACCAGCACCAGGAGGCTGGCCTTGGGCAGGCTCTGCCCACTGCTCAGCATCTCATCACAGGTGAGGCCCAGGGTGGGGACCATGATGTAGGTGTGCTCCCCGGGGTCCAACTCCTTCACCTCCATGCCAATGACCACCTGTAGGCACTCTGAGGCTTGACTGAAGACCACCAGGAAGTGCTCCTGGTTATCCTTGAGGACCTTCTTCAGCATTTCCGCTTGGGAGGTCAGCTGTTTGGCCAGATACTTGAGGAGAAAGAACTTCATCAGGTTAGCCACCATCTCATTCAGAGCTTCCTGGGGCAAGGCCTCTGCAAGGGC
>NW_011407335.1:0-581 GCF_000754665.1 Bison bison bison | reverse complement strand
TATCAGAGTGACTGCAAGAGGAAAACTTTCAGGAGAAAAGCTGAGATAGAGAGTAATATATACAGTGGGGAAAAAAAAAAAAAAACAAACTACAATTTATTCTTGGTTTTTAATTCAGAACAAATCTAGTATCAATATATTACCAACACTACCCCCTTAATTTTGTACTTAGCCAACATGTATAGAAAGAGGTATTTAACTTTGCTTAGAACTATGCTATCTTAGACAAATACCATAACCAGAAAAATATTAATGATATTTAAATCTATTAATTTTGTGTTTTAATTCATTTAATTTTTATCTGAGGGTATCAGTCTTTTAGAAAATAACTTGATTTCCAAGTTATTTTCCACTATAATATCACATTCCCTTGTAGGAATTCCTATGGGCATGACTGGTTTAGATTCTCAAGAGACTTTGATTCATGAATAATTATTAGAGAACTAGCTGTGGCCCAACCCATTCAGTTGCTACATTCAGTGTACGGGACACCATGGGGAACAATGCCCTTTTACTTTTCTATCAAGGACCCAATGTTCTAAAATTACTTTTAGATCAAACTTGCAAAATTCTCTACCAAT
>NW_011407334.1:0-551 GCF_000754665.1 Bison bison bison | reverse complement strand
CCAGGTGCAAAGCGGGTGCGTGGCACATGAGTTCTGGTGAAGAGGAGGACCATGAACACACGCATTTGCTTCCGTTCAAACAAGCACGCTGGAGGATAAATTACCCAAACAACCGCCTCTGGCAGGGCGCTAGTGCTGCGAGGGCAACTGTTTCTGGAATCTGCAGTGCTCATGTCTCAGGTCAACTAGGGAACCTCGTCAATGGTCTCACATTTGCAAAGCACTTTTGCCACATAACATAACCTGTTCTCAGAAGTAACACTGGGGGTGATGGCCTGAGGGGACAAAGTTCTGCCGACCACAAGGTCTTTGTCCAGTAATTCCAATATCTGCATCATCTGAGCTGTAGCCTGTCTTCTCTCCTGTGAGCTGGTATTTCCCTGGTTCTATGCATGTCATGGCAAGAATACACAGAAGAACTGTACAAAAAAGATCTTCATGACCCAGCTAATCACGATGGTGTGATCACTGAGCTAGAGCCAGATATCCTGGAACGTGAAGTCAAGTGGGCCTTAGAAAGCATCACTACGAACAAAGCTAGTGGAGGTGAT
>NW_011407333.1:0-590 GCF_000754665.1 Bison bison bison | reverse complement strand
TGGGATTAGTTGGTGAGAAACTAGTTGAATTTAGCTTTGTCTAAAACAGGCAACCCACTCCAAGATTCTTGCCTGGAGAATTCCATGGACAGAGGAACTTGGTGGGCTACGGTCCATGGGGTCACAGAGTCAGACATGGCTGAGTGACTAACACTAAAACAGTAGTCTGTTCTTTTTTGGCTTGGTCAGAAGAATAGAATTCTGTTCTGGATAGTAGTTTGGTTGAATACATGTGTCATGAATTGTACACCAGATATCTTTTGCCTATCCTTCCTGGTCCACCCTCTTCCCTCTTATACCCTTCTCTGTGCCCCAGGAAGCTAATCTATATGGATTACATCAGTGTGTTCCCTTTCTTCCTTGGCGTCTGGTAGGGTTTGGGCAGTGGAGATCCCTGGTGGGACAGGAAAGGGAGAAAAGAAACTGAGGTCAGAGTGTTCCTGGCTTCTTCCAATAGGATTGCCTCTGGCTGGCTGCTATTCCTTAACTAAAAATAAAGGTCGTAGTGCCTGCAAGGGGACCCTCTATACACCACAGTCTCTTTTTTCTGGTATGTGCCTCCTCCCATCATCCTTTTGGGTGTAGGGTGG
>NW_011407332.1:0-677 GCF_000754665.1 Bison bison bison | reverse complement strand
TGTAAATACATGTAAACGAATGGGTGTGACCACATGCCAAAATGTTATTTACAAAAACAGGTGGTAGGCTGTAGCTTTGCCAACACTTGCTCTAAAGCCTAGTTTGAGTTAGTGAATGATTAGAAATAACCTAAATACCTTCACAAGGGGGCTGCTTAAGTATGGCATGGTCCAACGATAGGAAAGTATTAGGGACTGATTTGTGTCCTCTCCTCCACAAAAATTCATATTGATTCACAATCCAGGGAGAGAGACCTCACTAGAAACCAACGCTGGCATGTCGATCTTGGATTCCAGCCTCTAAAACTGTGAGAAAATAAATGTCTATTGTTTAAGCCACCCAGACTATGCTATTTTGCTATGACAGCCTGAGATAAGACAGAAGTTATATTCTGCAGCTGAGGAAATGAAGAAGTAACAAAAGTAATTTGGTTTTGAAATGAGAGCTTCAAATCATAGTCTCTCTCTATTTTTTCCTTTTCCTTTTAGTTTATTTTTGGCTGCTCTATGTCTTCTGCTTCTGCTAGGTCCATAGCATTTCTGACCTTTATGTGCTTAGTTTTGCATGAAAAGTTGCCTTGGTATCTCTACTTTTCTTGAAGAGGTCGCTAGTCTTTCCCATTCTATTGTTTTCCTCTATTTCTTTGCACTGATCACTAAGGAAGGCTTTCTTATCT
>NW_011407331.1:0-548 GCF_000754665.1 Bison bison bison | reverse complement strand
GGATGGTCACACCTGGAAACAACTCCAGCGTCTTGGAAGAGTATGAGAAGACACCAAATTGCGTCTCCAAAGGGAGCCTCCTGAAACACACAGAAGCCAGCGGGAGCTTCTTAAAACCCAAATCAGTGGCCTCCCTTTGGCTTCTTAAAACCCAAATCAATGGCACTTAGAAGAAAACCCGGGCCCTTGCCCCTGACCTTCAAGGGCCTTTGGGATGCTTCTCTGACCTCATCTTCTTCTCCTTGCCTTCCCTCACTTTGTACCTTCTGGCCTTCTTTTGGACTCTCCAGCACTCCAAGCACATCTGACCTCAGGGCCTTTGCATTTGCTACTTAAGTGCCCTGGAATGCTGTTCTGCCAGATTTTTACATCACCAACTCTCATCATTAGATCTCCACTCAAGAGTCAGCTCTCTAAGAGGCCACCTTTATCTCCCCTATTGAAAACAGGTCCCTTCCCATCTCTATCTCATTTCTCTGTACTATTTCATTAGCAGCAGATATCACTGCCTAAAATGACCTCACTTATGTATTCACTGGCTTTTGGGT
>NW_011407330.1:0-613 GCF_000754665.1 Bison bison bison | reverse complement strand
GGCTGACATGCATTTTAACAGCTTTATAAGCTGCCATGGAGAAACCCAACTGCACAGAGCACTGGTATGGTGAACGCATACAGCCCTTTCACAATGTTCCATGCAGCCACCACAAAGAGACCTCAGACCATGGTACCCCACATCCTACAAACCCCAAAGTTCACAGCCCAAGACATAGTAAACCCCTGAAGGTTTCAGCACCCTCAATCCCTGGTTCACAGGCTTATCTCTAGGTCAGAGATGGCACACTTAGGGTGCAGACCCACCAAAGGGTCAGAGACCTCCCATGTTTTGTCAAATACACTTTGTGATGTCACAACCAAGGGTATGGACACCTAGGGTATTCATGTCCCCTGAAATCCCTACGTGGATCAATCCTAGTTGTGAACTTGAGGCTCTTCTAAGGACCTGGACATAAGGTGTCCAGCCTCCTGCCAAGACCTCCCACCCTACAAATGGTACCCAGATGCCAGTAAAGGCACATTCACTCCCCTGCCCCACTGAGGCCAGTGTGAACTGGTGAAACACCTTTGCAGGGGTCTGTGGCAGCACCCATCAGAATTTACATTCCATCCTGCCCTCACCCTCAGCAGCATTTGCCTTCATGAAAGAG
>NW_011407329.1:0-607 GCF_000754665.1 Bison bison bison | reverse complement strand
TCAGGGTTGTCTGAAATTGGATGTCCTTTCAGAGTTGTCTCTCACTGGATGAGGGGGCTGAATTTTTATGCCCCTCTGGGTGACTCTGAAATGGCGTGGGCGCTTGCTTGACGCAGCTCTCTTCAGATCAGTCAGTCCCCATAGGGCTGACTTTTGAGGACTGTCCCCCAGGTGGCACTGCCAGCAGCTGAGACAGTAGTCCTTCATTTCTGAAGGTGAATTCTGGGCAGGACCATCACAGCATCCACCATAGATATTTTCTAGAAAAGTACCATGATTGGAAAAAATTTAGGTCAAGATTAAGCTCTCACAGGAAATACAGAATAGGAGGAACCATAAAAGTGATTCATATCTTACAGAAGATAGAGATTTAGGAACTCCAAAACAACATTAAAACATTTAAATGCACAGCAAAGTTCTAGACATGAAAGAAATTTCTAGATGCTACCTGCTTTCAAATGCCCCAGAATCACAGGCAAGAAAAACCTACTCTAGGCAGCAAGTCTGTTATGAAATCCTTTTCTTCAGATATGAAGGAAGTTTTCTGTGACATTCTGGTCTCATGAGTCTGGTTCTTCTATCAGCTTTGTGCTATGCTGACTGCACC
>NW_011407328.1:0-590 GCF_000754665.1 Bison bison bison | reverse complement strand
TGCAATATTCACATGTATCAAATAATCACGTTTTGCACCTTATACTTTGACATTATATGCCAATGGTACTTCAATAAAGCTGGGAAGAAAGTAGAATGGAGTAACTTATAGAGAGTAATGATTTAAATTTGAGTTGTTTTCTCAAAGTTCCTCAAAGCTGTGGCAAAATGCTCATAGAGAAATGGCATAAGGAGAGATGGCCTTCTTTTCCTGGGGCTGACAGTATTTACATACAAGGCTTTTTGGAGATTTCCCAGGTCCACTTGGTTTTCCAACTAGTTGTTTTCATCACTGATGATTCCACGTAGGCTCTGCAAGGACAACGGCTGTGCCCATTTCCTGGACTGCCCGTGGATGTTTACTGCATGGAATGAGAAATGACTTTTGCCGTGATAGTTTCTCTGGTGCCTCTGGCATAGGACAACACCTTTCCATAGACCCATAAATTCAGGAAGAAGGCAGCCTCTCTTAGAATTCTGAGTTACTTCCAAACTAGGGAAACTGAAGGAAGGATCACAAAATTGCCTACAAAGCAGCGCCTCATGAGTTGCAATGATAATAAAGAGCAATGACTCAGCAGACCGCAACCC
>NW_011407327.1:0-573 GCF_000754665.1 Bison bison bison | reverse complement strand
GGAAACACAGAAACTGTGTATAAACTTGAACTCAAAACAAAAAAGTAAATGGCAACAGGTTCATACTTATCAGTAATTACCTTAAATGCAAACAGGTTGAATTTGAGTCAATCTAATGAGGTGAATGAACCTAGAGCCTATTATACAAAATGAAGTAAGTCAGAAAGAGAAACTGTGTATAAACTCGAACTCAAAACAAAAAAGTAAATGGCAATGGGGTCATACTTATCAGTAATGACCTTAAATGCAAATGGGTTGAATTTGAGTCAACCTAATGAGGTGAATGAACCTAGAGCCTATTATACAAAATGAAGTAAATCAGAAAGAGAAAAGGGGGGTGATCCTAAGATGGCAGAGGAATAGGAAGGGGAGACCACTTTCTCCCCCAGAAATTCATCAAAAGAACATTGAACACTGAGTAAATTCTACGAAATAACTTCCGAATGTCAGCAGGGGACATCAGATCAGATCAGATCCGTTGCTCAGTCGTGTCCGACTCTTTGTGACCCCATGAATCGCAGCACGCCAGGCCTCCCTGTCCATCACCAATTCCCAGAGTTCACTGAGACTCAC
>NW_011407326.1:0-558 GCF_000754665.1 Bison bison bison | reverse complement strand
GACAAATGGATGGGAAAACAATGGAAACAGTCAGAGACTTTATTTTTTGGAGTCCAAAAAATAAAGTCTCTGACTGTTTCCATTGTTTTCCCATCCATTTGTCATGAAGTGATGGGACCAGTCTTTGTTTAGTCTTCAGCCTTTTCTTTTTCCCCTCCTCCATCTCAACTTTATGTTCTTTTTTCTTGGAAACCATTGAAGGATTTCAGGCAGAGGGATGACAAGATACTAGCTTCAACCTAAAAGTACCTTTCTGACTTCTGTCTGAGGAAAAGATTTGAGGGAATAAGAGCAGGACAAGGGCAACCAGCTAAAAGACTTGCAATTATCCAGGGGCAACAATGTTTATAGCAATTCAGATAGGTAAATGATGTTGAATTAGGGATATATTTTGGAAAAATAAATAAAGTTACTGTGAATTTGCATTGATTACAACAGAATGTTCACATATTAAGTGAACCAACTAATTAGAACACATGTATACCTGTGGCAGATTCATTTCGATATTTGGTAAAACCAATACAATATTGTAAAGTTTAAAAATAAAATAAAATTTTT
>NW_011407325.1:0-625 GCF_000754665.1 Bison bison bison | reverse complement strand
TCTCTTGTCTGAAAGTACAGAAAAGTATGTTTCAGGTTGCCTTCAAAGGCTCCCATCTGCTGCCATGTGCATTGTTTCAGGGGGCCAGGCCCTAGATGAGTTGACAAACATGCCCCTGGCTCCACCCCTACCCTACCAAATACCAAGGCTCTGGGTATCCCTCTTGCACCCACACTTGGGTCAGCAGCTCCCTGGGCTCCCCAAAGACACAGTACACACTACCAACATACACCCCCATCCTGCTGAGTGCTCCCAAGACTGCCTCCTCAGGGGCCAGGTCTTCATTCTGCATGATCAGGCTGAGGACCAGCACCAGGAGGCTGGCCTTGGGCAGGCTCTGCCCACTGCTCAGCATCTCATCACAGGTGAGGCCCAGGGTGGGGACCATGATGTAGGTGTGCTCCCCGGGGTCCAACTCCTTCACCTCCATGCCAATGACCACCTGTAGGCACTCTGAGGCTTGACTGAAGACCACCAGGAAGTGCTCCTGGTTATCCTTGAGGACCTTCTTCAGCATTTCCGCTTGGGAGGTCAGCTGTTTGGCCAGATACTTGAGGAGAAAGAACTTCATCAGGTTAGCCACCATCTCATTCAGAGCTTCCTGGGGCAAGGCCTCTGCAAGGGC
>NW_011407324.1:0-749 GCF_000754665.1 Bison bison bison | reverse complement strand
TTTCATCAGTTCATACTACACCTACTGAGAGAGTTTATTAGGACCCTTTCCTTCAAGTGTTTTTGCTATTTCAACAAAAATCCAACAATTCTCAAAACATAACTAGTCATAGTTCAATAGTTTAATATGTCTCTTTTTGTTTGTTTCCAGATGACTTTCAAAGTTCCACTAGAGCATTCAAACCTTTTGGAATCTTGTTTTTATAATCTCATTTTCTATTTCTTTTTCTTACTTCCTTTCCATTTAATGCTAGTAATCACTAATCTGGGAATTATTGTCATTTTCAGTGTGGCTGTTATGTAATGCATTAGTCTAAGTCACTTTCATATCCTGTAATTTATAATTACAAATTTGTAATTTGCTTCACTGCAAATTTGCTTCACTGGTGTCAATCATTTTATGTTTCTTACATCACTGAATTTAAATCAAATGTGTATCATTTAGGAGAGGGTCAGAACAGAAACCACCAAGTAGGTATGTTCATTGGTGACATAAATGTGAATAGAGACACCCAGTAAAATCTGGAAGAATTTGTTTCCAATCCTGCAATTAAGTATTTGTATCTAGTTTATGGACCAAAACTACAGTGATCTCTCGACACGTGTGCTAACATCCAAATAACTTATATCTTACAAACTGAAAATGAAAATCTAACTAATGTAAAAAGTGATTATAAGCTTTTTTTTAAAGGTAAATTCCAAAAACAGCATGCCTAAAATTATCTTTCAGTGTTCTTAAATGACTCAGAT
>NW_011407323.1:0-597 GCF_000754665.1 Bison bison bison | reverse complement strand
ATCCTTATACGGCATGGCTCATAGTTTCATTGAGTTAGACAAGGCTGTGGTTCATGTGATCAGTTTGATTAATTTTCTGTGTTTGTAGTTTTCATTCTGTCTGCCCTCTGATGGCCAAGAGGCATATGGAAGCTTCCTGATGGAAGAGATTGACTGAGGGGGAAACTGGGTCTTGTTCTGATAGGCAGGGCCATGCTCAGTCAATTTTTAATCCAATTATCTGATGGGGCTGTGTTCCCTCCCTGTTGTTTGACCTGAGGCCAAACTATGGTGGTGGTAATGAAGATAATGGCAACTTCAAAACACCACCACCAACCAAAGCCTCCGCCAGAGACTCCTGGGCACTCGTGGGCAAGTCTGGGTCAGTCTCTTGTGATATCACTGCTCCTTTCTCCTGGGTCCTGGTATGCATAAGATTCTGTTTATGCCCTCCAAGAGTCTGTTTCCTCAGTCCTGTGTAATTTCTGGTGGCTCTATAGCAGGGTTAATGGTGACCTCCTCTAAGAGGGCTTATGCCATACCCAAGTCTGCTGCACCCAGAGCCCGTGACCCTGTGGCAGGCCACTGCTGACCTGTACCTCCGCAGGAGACAAAAAC
>NW_011407322.1:0-678 GCF_000754665.1 Bison bison bison | reverse complement strand
GTCCATGGGGTCACAAAGAATCAAACACAACTGAATGACTGAACTGAACTTAAAGCCAGCAAAACAGAAAAGACTCACTGGTTAAATATAATTTTCATAATGAGGATGGTAACGATGATCATGATTATACTTAGCAAATGTAGCAAATACTTATGTGTCAGGTGCTGGACCAGACATTTATACTCAATGCTATGTTAAACTTCACAACAATCCCACAGTATGAATAAAATTTAGGCTTGATGATGGCTCAAAATGCCAACCTTATTACTGGAAAGTTGGATTTGAGAATGCAATGAACTCTATGAATAAACTAAACTCCTAATGGCCTTCTTAATGGTATTTCCTCAGAATTAAACTCCCCCATTCAGCTTTAATCACAAAATGAATATCTATTCTCACCAAAGGGAGCAGATAAACAAGGTTATGTGTAAATAGACTATTTCCTCACTCTTACAAATATATATGAACTATATTTGAAGAATAGGAGTAAGGAGTGGAAGAAAATTGTTTCAGTTATTCATCACTTGAGTTGGCTGCAGAGATAAAGCATCCTGGGAGGAGGCTGCAGCATTTCAGCAGCAGAAAATGAACCTCATCTCATGACCCCGTGGAAGGAGGGGGTGGGGAGCAGAGTGCTAACTCAGAAACCGAGGGAAACTCGTAAAACCTCCCTTTCCA
>NW_011407321.1:0-697 GCF_000754665.1 Bison bison bison | reverse complement strand
CTCACTGTCCACATAGAGAAGGGGACCCATCATTTGTGACATTTTGGTTATCAGAGTCACAGGGAAGCTTTAGTTGTTGGATAGCAATATTTTTCCTTCAGTGGAATATGAGTAGTGTGAATTTTTAAATGCCTTTGGTCCCAGCAATAAATTGAAAGAAGGCAGAATGCCTAAAAGCAAGCATGAATGCTCTGAGAATTGTTTTCATTTAGATGCAAGTGCCAAGAATATATTACTAAGGTTATGTATATAGAAATATGCATTGCATACACATGAATTAATCAAACTTGAAGACTGGATAATATACTTATTAGAACTTTTCTTTAAAAAAAAGCAACGTTATGAAGCTCCAGTTGGAGTTCTGTGAGCTCTTGATGGTAGGACTTACTGTTCAACTTCTTCTGTAACTCCACATGTCCTGTCCCTTAGCAAATGGCATAATGTCTAGGCCAGTAAATGGATGAATTAATGAAGAAATATATGGATAAAGAAACATCTGATATAATGTTACAGTGGTTCTCATGCATGATGGAAATCTTAAGTGTGCCTACACAAAGTAAATTTGAATTGTATGGTCAAGGGTTCAAGAGTTGCTGCCCAAAGCCCAAGACTTTAATTCCTACCTATAATAAATTAGTCCTAGGCTTTTAGTTAGGCATGAAGCTTAGCTTCTTTATGCCTCTTTAAATTTTTTTTT
>NW_011407320.1:0-638 GCF_000754665.1 Bison bison bison | reverse complement strand
CTCTCCATGTTCATCCTCTTCTATAGCTCGCTCTTTGCCACCTACCTGAAGTCCCCATGCCACTGGGGAGTAGAAGAAATGAAGCTGGCTTATGCATCTGAAGAAGGAAATTGCTTTGTGAGTAGAGACGGAGTCTTCCAGCAATTTTGGCATCCCTTTAAAGATGTAGAGATTGTCAAGGAAGGACAGAAATACAAACATGTGAAAACAGAACAATAACTTAAACAATGAGCACACAATAATTATTTATTTATATTATATTCATGGAATACTATAAGAAGCAATTATTGTGATGAATATATAATGAACTGCAATGCAACAAAAGTGAACTGTGATAGATGGACAAAGTACATGGTATTTACAACAATAATTAGGATGCTTGGATCCATGTCACATTGCATATAGGTATTCCTTGGATGAAGCAGAAAGAATATTGTTACCTAAAGGGTACAGCAATAAGTGAAGATACACATTGGAGAGACCAGCCTCAGTCTCCTAGATATAAATTTGAGCTTTTGGGATCCCAAAATTAAAGAAAATATTGAAATGTTACTGCCAGTGGTGAATAGTCAGATTTAGAAGGCACAAAAGCAATACTACTTCTTCCTAGTCCTCTTTTTTGTTTTCCATAGAATCAC
>NW_011407319.1:0-613 GCF_000754665.1 Bison bison bison | reverse complement strand
ACTCTTGTAACTGCTAGCGCTGCCTCTGTCTACAAATACGCTGTACAACTCAAATACCCACTAGAAAAGTCCTTCTAGTTTCAGACATTGTCCCATCTCTCTCTTTCAGATTTGACATGAAAGGATAAAGTTACTGTCTCATTCTCTGATACTTTCAGGGTAAAAATTCTTGAAAGAGCAAGTCTACAGTTGTTGACAGTTGCTTCTGCTTGGGCCCTTGCCATTGTTCTCTATTGCCTCTGTACTGACACTACTACTCTCTTACAGCTCTTAATGGTCTCTGAATTTTGTTAGCAAATCATAATGTCTCTTACTCCTTACTTTAAAATTTTTCATATATGACTTGGCCTTGATTACTTGTGTCTTGAAAACTTCTCTTTCCCTGGTTTCAAGACCCCACATTTACCTTCTACTTTTCTTCATTGTTTCTGCTAACTTTACTTCCTTCATTAGATCCCTAATTTTAAATGTTTCAAGACTCTCAATTTGGCCTTGTCTTTAATTTCCACATCAAAGACAGTGATGTGGCAGTCCATGGGCTGGATCTGGCTTAGAGACACTTTTGACTGGCTCATGTAATATTTTTGAAATTTTGAATTAGCTGCCAATATTT
>NW_011407318.1:0-543 GCF_000754665.1 Bison bison bison | reverse complement strand
GTTTTTGCCTTAGTTCAGACTCTGGTCATCTTTCACCTGACTTTCAACCTTCTAACTGACCACTAACTCCAGAATAGGGGTTGCAAACTGAAACATCCACTGGTGCCAAGTACATAACTTAATTAAATAAAGTAGATATTTTGGTGTGGTGGTCAAATGGAAAATTCATACTTTATCTAAAGAACTTCAAGATCTTTTTAGTAGGAGCATAACTTGGACTGCAAGATTAAGCAAATAAAAATTCAAGACATAATGCAATATTTGGGAAATACTTACACTAAAAATTTACTCATTGTTTATCTGAAATTCAAATTTAATCAAGTGTTCTGTACATATTCATACCCTATTCATACACTTCTTCCAAGATAAGAAGGAGGAAGGTAGAGATGACTGACAATACAGACAGAGGAGTTGAAAAGTTTGACTATATGGGACTTCCCTGGTGGTCAAGTGGTTAAGACTCCATGCTTCTACTGCCTGGGGAACAGTTTCAGTCCTTAGTGGGGTAACTAAGATCCCACATGCTGCACAGCACATCTGCGG
>NW_011407317.1:0-673 GCF_000754665.1 Bison bison bison | reverse complement strand
CTTCCAATTTGCTTTGATTCATGGACCTAACATTCCAGGTTCCTATGCTATATTGCTCTTTACAGCATCGGATCTTGCTTCCATACCATGCCCTATAGTGAGAAGTAATTGAGCTATCTGAATTTCTCAAATATGCTAGTGGCTTATCCAAGAAGAGGGAGATGTGTGTGTGTGTGTGTATGTATTTTCTTTACCCATTCATCCATCAATGGGCACTTCAGTTGCTTCCATATCTTGGCAATTGTAAATAATGCCACAATGAACATAGGGATTCATATATTAGTGTTTTTAAATTTCAAATTGATGTTTTCGTTATCTTCAGATCAGATGACAAACAAGAAATGCTTATAGGATCTAGTAACAAGTGTCCCCCAGTAGGGCAAAGACCGGACCTCCTAAATATTACTTCAGTAAAGTAGTCCTGCTTTATGCCCATCTACAATTAAACAGTCTTGCTGTTTTTATTTCCACCAATATTTAATTTGACCTACTTGCTATTATCTATCATTTCACCATGATATAAAGCTTTGAGAGCAAAACCAATGTTATTTTAATTTTTTGCATATGCAAACTTCTCCACAGTGTATACTACTTATAGTGAAAAATGAATAAATATTTTTAACTGCAAAGTATGATGGAAAAGTGATGGTGTTTAATGTTTTTGTTTTGTCCT
>NW_011407316.1:0-598 GCF_000754665.1 Bison bison bison | reverse complement strand
TTTCCTGCACGTCCTGGTTTGAGCAGCACCTCTATCACACTACCTTATTTTATTTTTTTCATAGCAGCTACAACCTCAAATTTGACTATTTTCTCTCTACTTGGAGGTGATCTAGTGGATTGGCCAAAAAGTCTGTTTGGGTTTTTCCATCTTATGGAACAAGTATTTCCATCTATGGAACAAGTATTTTGACTAACCAAACATTTTCTTTGTACTTTGTACTTAGTACAAATTACTTAGTTCTTTGATCTATTCACTGTTCCCAAGTTGGTGCCCTCATTCCTAAAATCGCATATTGTATGAACTAGGCAAATATTTGTTGACTGAGTGACAAGTTGATGTCAGTTAACTTAATTAGCTGTGTCATCTTGGTTAAGTCATAAGTCATTTTAACTTTTGGGACTTGCTTCTTTTGGTTCTCTTGAAAATGAGAGTTACATTGAATTCAGTTCAGTTCAGTTCAGTCACTCAGTCGTGTCCAATTCTTTGCGACCCTGTGAATCGCAGCAGGCCTCCTTGTCCATCACCAACTCCCGGAGTTCACTCAGACTCACGTCCATCGAGTCAGTGATGCCATCCAGCCATCTCATCCTCTTTC
>NW_011407315.1:0-546 GCF_000754665.1 Bison bison bison | reverse complement strand
AATTAAAAAAAAAAAAAAATTAAAAAAAATAAATATTAATAATTTTGTAGCTAAAAAAAAAATAAATAAATAAATAAAAATAAAAAGTAAGAAAACCTGAATGAAAGGTGGTGCTTAGTCAATAATAATGATGTATCAGTACTCTTCTCTTAATTGTAACAAACGTGTTCTCCTAGGTAAGATGTTGATTGCAGGGGAATTGCGTGATGTGTAGGGTATACTGGAACACTTGGTTCTCTGTTTACAATTTCTCTGTATATTTCAAACAGTTGTGAAAAATCAAGTTTATTTGAAAATTATTATAAAGACTATCTCAGAACATCATTTTGTAACTATTTGGTCACTAGCCTCTGTAAGTGAAGTGATTAAAACTTGAATATACATAAATTTTGTTGGGAAAAACACATCAGTGTCATTTAATCTGTTTTATTTTAAATTAGTTAAAATTTATCTCTAAGGGAAGTAATGTGCAATTAACAAATGGTTTAGTCTTGCTCACTTTTGTAAGTATTGCATGCATGCTCAGTCATGTCCGACTGTTTTTCG
>NW_011407314.1:0-878 GCF_000754665.1 Bison bison bison | reverse complement strand
AGATCCCCTGGAGAAGGGAATGGCAAGCCACTCCAGTATTCTTGCCTGGAGAATCCCATGGACAGAGGAGCCTGGCAGGCTACGGTCCATAGGGTCACACAGCGTGGGACACGCTGTGTGAAGTGACCTAGCAGGCACACACGCATCCAATAGATAGTGAGTTAGAAAGCAAAATGGAGGACTTGAGTTAATTCATTTGTGGCTGAATTTACTTTTCTGCTTGACAGGTGCTCAGTGACAAGGAAGAATAATCACTCTAATTACTCTGTTTCCTACTGACTTTTTCATTATTCAAGGACATTTGATAATCTGTGTATTTTCCCTTATTTTTACTTTCACAGATGCTTTCAAGCATTTGCTTTTTGGAGTCACTAATATATGTCCAATAACTTTGACTGGTAGTCCCATGGCTGTGTTCATTGCTGTTGCCCTGGTGATCTCAGATTTTCTTTGATTTCAAATCATGTATCATTCATTAAGTATGTTGAGTCGTCTTTCCAAAGAGTTCACTGAAAGGCAAAAAACAGTGTCATCAAATAACTGAGGGCTTATTAACTGCTTCCAGCTTGAAATCAGCACACCTTACAAGTCACAGTGGCCTGGCCAGGAGCCAGATGCCTTTGTGGCATTGTCTGAGTAGTTTCCCAGGTTGTTTCTGGTTGCTTTTCTGTCTTTAAATAAAGACAATAAACCTCGTTGGAGACAGAGATAATATTTGAAGCTAAGGTATACAAAAGATCCTGTTTAAATATATCAGTTTGTACAAAGAAAAGCGACCAGAAACTACTTAAGACTTTCTGGTAAACACCCTAAAATCCTGGCTTCTAGGCTGGGCTTTTCCAATAGCTTTGTGGCTTTTTAATTCCCCTTCCTGAGCT
>NW_011407313.1:0-584 GCF_000754665.1 Bison bison bison | reverse complement strand
ATAAGATCCCACATGCTGTGTGGTGTAGCCAAAAATAAAAATTAAAACATTTAAAAATGAACATTGAAAACATAGGGAATGTACATTTCAAAAGGATGAATTTTATTATATACAAATTATACCTAAAAAAACCTGAATTTTTAAATGCAAGTATGCTAAACTTTGAATTATAACAATTAAAAATCGGATATATCTAGCTTTGGCACCCCCACCTCCACACTATTTTACTACAAGAGAAAACACCATTATGGAAAAAACATTAGTTTCCCATTGGGGAAACTACTGCTTTGGACTTTCCCCTGAATGATGTCTTTTTTGTCACTCCTGTCCGTTCTTACCGCTCTTATCTACCCAAGCCCTCATCACTTCTTTCCTAGACTTCTGTGATAGCCTCCTGCCTGCCCTTTCTGTGCTCGTGTCTCCCTCTCTGGTCCCTCTCTTAGTGTGCAATCAGAGAGCTTCCTAAAACACAGCCCTAATCATGTCATTCTGCTACCAGGAATAAAGCCCTGGGCCCTTACCCTCACCACCCTCTAGGTGATGTCTGATCACCCTGGCCCCTCCTTCACTAAAGAGCTTGTTAG
>NW_011407312.1:0-547 GCF_000754665.1 Bison bison bison | reverse complement strand
TCTTGGAATCTATACTCAGTGTGCCTTCTAACAAGTGACAGAGCTCCTAGGGAGTGTTTCTACCAATGAAGAATTATGGTGGTTCAGGCTTCCTAGGCCTTCCCTGGACTCAGTACATAGCTGAGCTACCTCTCAAATGCATCTCTGCTCACAGAGGCTGCAACACAAACTAATGAAGGCCAGGCTGAATGAAGGCCAGCTTGGCGGAAGTTTCTCTCTTGGGGAGTTCCTGGTTCAGTTTATGGTCAGTGCTGATGTTTCTGGGATAGAGTGTGAAATTGGGCTCCCCTTTTTACACACCTGGGTTTTCAAGATCCTTGACAATACTTGCTATGACACACAACAACAATCTCTCTTTAATTGGGGTAAGTGATGGTGTGGTTGTTCAGGAAGAAAGAAGCTGAACTGTGGGATGAACTCTTGGCTAAATCTACTTTCTCTAAGATGTTTGCTGTCCTTCCCACTCTATGCCTTTCTACATCCCATCCCCGACTCTTCTTTGCCTGGTACCCGCTCACTCCTCTCTCCTGTTCTGACTACATTAGTT
>NW_011407311.1:0-737 GCF_000754665.1 Bison bison bison | reverse complement strand
ATTTTAGAGAACCATCCAAGGGATTACTTTTTCCTCCAAGGGATTTTTATGCCTGACTTTTGCCACAACTCACAGTGATCTTTCTAGTGCTCCTCATGATCAAAATAATTTAAGGTTCTATGACTGGCTCTTTTTTCTATGCCACTGGGAATACTTTATCTAAATATGTACAGTTGTATCTTCAAATAATTGCAGATTAAAAATGAAACTCTAAAGTAAGACCTTTAATGACTAGTCCCTTAAAAGTTTTTTTTTTTTTTTTCCAAAAAATCAATTAAACACTTTATCTCAAGATTTTGCTGCCCATATCATCTTAAATAGGCCATGGGCTGGCATTAATCCACCATCTGGGGCAATTTAGTAGTTGCTTTTTAGGTTAAAGGTGGCCTTCGGCAGCGTAAGTTAATTGTCTAACCCTCCCCTGATATTGTCCCAGCTGCAGAGCAGATGGTGCAGTGAGCAGAGGGTAGCTGTTGGGGACCCACTCCATGGTTTCATCTGCTTACAGGCCACAACACAACTCTCTGAAGCTTTCAGAATCAGAAACAAATGAAAACCTACTGGGGGCTCAAGCACATGCTCTTCCAGCTCTGCCTCCCCAAACCAACAGAGATCTGAAATATAAACTATCTTTTTGTGTAATAAAAGATAATGGAATGACTTCTACAAGTGTTGAAAAAAGTTTTCTTCAAGTTTAGGGAGAAAGCCTGGGTGAGAAGTCCCCTAAAGAACAGGTG
>NW_011407310.1:0-869 GCF_000754665.1 Bison bison bison | reverse complement strand
TTCATAGCTCACAGGTTCCTCCAAATTGACTTAGGGTCCCTGGCAGATGTAATAGGAACACTGCAGAGACTGCTTCTGCTGCCTCCTCCTGCCTGGAATGTTCACTCTAGAACTCCAGGTCTTCTAGGCCAGGCACCTGGCAGTGGCACCAAATTACTGGTTGGTTAATATCGGGTGGTACTGTAGGAAGTTGTCAAGCTACTAATCCTTCGTCTTAAGCAGTCTCTGCCTTCCTTTGTGAATCAGTGAGTTAATGTATCTGCACCTGCTCTCTCTTAGGCTATCCTCATGGATCACAACTGCCCCATTAAAACAAAAATGTACACGCAGAACAGCAGCCAGTCGCATCCGATAGGTGAGGATGAAGAATCTGAAAGTGACTGAGACCCGCAAAAGTCCTCCAAGTACCTAATTGTATAAAAGTGTTTCCAGTGAAATGACTCATCCAGAACTGTCTTAGTCATACCACTCATCCCTGGTGAAAGTCATACAACCAAAGGTTCTTTCTTTTCCACGGTTATGATCGATTGCCAACGGCCTTATAAAGAAAAAGCAGCTTTTCTAGGGGTTTGTATAAATAGTGTTGAAAACTTTATTTTATGTATTTGATTTTATTAAATATTATACAATATATTTTGACGAAATATAGTGTAAATCTATAAATATTTGAATCCAAATCAAATATAATTTTTTAACTTACATTCACAAACACCTGGGCAAAAAAAAGTCTTATATTTTTTTCTGAATATTGGTAATGAGTGTTTAAAGCACACATTATCTCCGAGACACTTCCAGCAATGAGAAACTAGAAGGAAGTCTGAAAAAGAGAGTCAAGTAAGACAGCATATATTAGGTAGTGACACTGAATG
>NW_011407309.1:0-603 GCF_000754665.1 Bison bison bison | reverse complement strand
CTAATTCCTGTCCAGGGTTTTATAATAAACACTGTAGAACCTCATAGAAATCTGAATGTGCAACCTCATGAGGAATGTTTGTTTACCAGTGCTCTGGTAAACAGTGGGACTCTGAACAGACGCATTTGTATGAAGGTAAGTAAGAACTGTGAGTATACAAATATTCACATAAGTAGTTTCCTCTTTCTTGAAAGAGAGGAAAGAGCAGTCTTCTCTAGCCTACACACTACATTACTGCCTCATTTGAAAAAAAAAAAGGCCCTGTCATATAAAGATGTTTATTACTCTCATGAACTTCCTCCTTCATCCCTTACTGCTTCCAAACAGCTAACCAGGGTCAAGTCACAGGAAAGTCCAAACAAGAAATGTAGACTCACATCATTGAAAATGCTTCATAGAGTAACTATGTGTTTTGCTTTACTTACAGAACCAACTATTAGATCTGTGGCAAAGAACTATAAGACATAGCTGCTAATGTAGGAAAGATTGAATAGTCCACTTTTTCTTTGATTGTAGGTAGTGACAATGTCTTAACACACTCTGCTATTCTGGGTGTGGTAGCTTAGGAGTGAAAAGGATTTGAACTTAATTAACATTTAGAGG
>NW_011407308.1:0-645 GCF_000754665.1 Bison bison bison | reverse complement strand
TCCTAAGAGAGGGAGAATATCATTTCTCTGTGCTCAGAGTCTGTTCAACAAGCAGATGCTAATTGCATCCCCAGAGTACAGAGCTGAGCCTAGTGGCAATTCCAAGCAATGTCTACAGGGTGGCTTAGGATCCTCTATAATTACCAGCAGCATCATAACAATGCATTTCCAAAAAGGTGCACAATCTGTATATAAAAAATTAGTGTTCCTGCTATGCAAATTCAGGTTCCAGGCAAATGCCCAGAAGAGCCAGACTCCCTTATTCAGGACTAATTCAGGGATTTCTGTCCAGATTTCTTCCCCTGAGACCTACCCATTCATAAAGTTGGTCAAGCTCTAATCTCCAAGGTTGATGACTTCCAAATAACTGAATAAATGAAAAACCTCCTGCATAGTACATGCATAGGGAAATGAGTATGGGGCTGACCCACTGTTTACAGGGTGCTTTTCTGAAGCTCTCAACTGGCCAAGGACATACCTACCAAATATTCTGAAATTAGAAACCTAGTGGCTATTTTTTTTTTTTTTCTGGCTTCAACATGTGGCATGTGGTATCTTAGCTCCCTGAGCAGGGATCGAACCCATGTTCCCTTCACGTGAGGCACAAAGATTTAACCACTGTGCCACCAGTGAATTCCATTCCTG
>NW_011407307.1:0-702 GCF_000754665.1 Bison bison bison | reverse complement strand
TTGCTCATTGTTCTTGGGAGTTATTGGGGGGTCTCCTCAGGTCCTCTCTGACACCAGATCTGTTAAAAGATGAGCTGAGACATATTAAACATTTTATTTGCACAAAAATCAATTTGATTTGGCAGCACCAAACCAGACGTGGTTGGGTGTGTTTTCACTTCATATTTATTTAGTGTGCATTGGGTTAGATCCTCTGGGGAAACTAGGTGACTCACAGTTTCCGTCTTCCACCAGCTTTGAAGCTAAAAGGCACCACTTTACTAATGGAAGTACTCATGTTGTTGAAGAAGATTGGCTTCTTCAGTGACATCTGCTTTTCTATCTGTTTAATGATTTTGGTTTTTTCTAGCACACTGCATCACTGGGGATGTGGTGAGGTTAGACTTTTGGCTTGACCTCTGGCTTCCTTTGCCTCTGCGGTCTTTAGCTTTTTCATAGGTATGGTGTGCTGGATTTTCTTTCTTTATTTTCCTTCTGGTTTTTCTCTTTTCTTTTCTCTTTTTTCCCCCCTTGGATTGTCTCTAGTAGGTGAAATTGTATCAGAATACAAAACAAAAATTGTTTTGGAATTGAATAAAATGGTATTGAAAGAATAGGGATGGAGGGAGTAAAGAAGGAATGGGAGATGAAAGAAGAGACAATCCAAGGGGGGAAAAAAGAGAAAAGAAAAGAGAAAAACCAGAAGGAAAATAAAGAAAGAAA
>NW_011407306.1:0-561 GCF_000754665.1 Bison bison bison | reverse complement strand
AAGGAAATGGCACCCCACTCCAGTGTTCTTGCCTGGAGAATCCCAGGGACGGGGGAGCCTGGTGGGCTAACATCTGTGGGGTCGCACAGAGTGGGACAGACTGGAGTGACTTAGCAGCAGCAGCAGCATTCATCGTTTTAAAAATATGTCTGACATAATGATTTTTAAATCTATGAAATGGTTTTATGTTCATTTAGCAGGTAGATCAGTTAGAAATCCTTTTTGATGAAAACTTTAAGCATTGCTTTGCAATATTATTTTGTCTGCTTATGCCAAGTGATTTGTAGCTTTTGACTCTGAACCTCTTTCACTATTTGATCATTAATCCTAGCATCTTTGGTTACATTTTATAAAGTTAAGTAAAATGACAAAAGTGTAATAAAGTTCTGTAAAGGGACAAATATATAAAGACACTATGCTTATGCTTTTTCTTATTTGTTTTTTAGTATTTTGGATTTCAGTAAATCTCTTAGAAAACCCATATTTAATATACTGCTGCTGCTAAGTCGCTTCAGTTGTGTCCGACTCTATGCGACCCCATAGACGGCAGCCCACCAGGCT
>NW_011407305.1:0-584 GCF_000754665.1 Bison bison bison | reverse complement strand
GGACTGTAGCCTGCCAGGTTCCTCTGCCCATGCAATTTTCCAGGCAAGAATACTGGAATGGGGTGCCATTTCTTACTCCAGGAGATCTTCCTTACCCAGGGATTGAACCTGCATCTCTTGTGTCTCCTGCATTGGCAGTATTCTGTACCATTAGCATCACCTGGGAAGCCCTTTGTGATGATATATGAATTTAAATATATGTATAATAAAGTCCATTAACTGATAGAAGTAGAATTTTGGCTGTTTCAGCCTCATCCATGAAGGTACATGTTTTCAGTTTGGTCAAAAAGCTTTCTGGGTTTTCTCACTGGGAAAATGAGAAATCATCTTAGGTTTGGGTTGACTTATAGGGGAAATGTGGTAAATGAAGCTAAGGGAGTGAGTAAGATTTCCCAGGGACAGAATGTACATTGGGAAGAGAAGGGGGCCTGAGACAGACCCTAAGAAGTTCTAAGGGTCTGTCTTTAAGTGTTGAGGAGAAGAATCACAGTCATTAAAGGAGAGTGAGAAGAAGGGGCTCAGAGGAAGTGGTGCCGGAAAACCTCGGTGTTCCTCTCCAGGGAGACCGGGATGCCGCGGAACTT
>NW_011407304.1:0-554 GCF_000754665.1 Bison bison bison | reverse complement strand
GGAGAATCCTATGGACAAAGGAGCCTGGCGGGCTACAGTCTATAGGGCCACAGTCAGACTCGACAGAAGCAACTTAGCACACACACATACTGATGTCAAAGAGCGAAAGTCAGGGCTGGCACTTCACTGCCTGTGGACCTCATGTCCTTAATCCGAGCTTTGACTCAGTGTCTCATATTCCAGGAGAAAGCTTCTGTGAAGACAGTGTTGTCATGCTCTGAGGTTTCCTGCACCCAACACTCACCAGACTCCAAGCCTCTCTTCTCTCCCAGATCACTTTAAGTATCATTATCTCAGGCTGTGTTCCTAGGCAGAATGACTCTAGACAACCTTGGAGCAGAACTTAACAGCCTGTGATATTTTCGGAGCAATGTAAATGCTCCAGAGAAATCCAGGAACCAAACCCATGACTACTGCTCCTCCTACAGGTTATCTTTTCTTTAGCACTAGTCTAGAAAAGAAATCCATATATCGACTGTGAATCGTCGTTCTTTTGGATCAATCTGGATAAAACACAAAGGTGGACTTGCCTGGAGACAAGCATCTTCTTGCTT
>NW_011407303.1:0-647 GCF_000754665.1 Bison bison bison | reverse complement strand
TTGGATGCTTGGGGCTAGAGCACTGGGATGACCCAGAGGGATGGTATGGGGAAGGAGGAGGGAGGAGGGTTCAGGATGGGGAACACATGTATACCTGTGGCGGATTCATTTTGATATTTGGGAAAACTAATACAATTATGTAAAGTTTAAAAATAAAATAAAATTAAAAAAATAAAAATAAAAAGCTAAAAAAAAATAAATCTAATCTTTTTAGTTGTATGACTAATAGAATTAGAAGAGAATTTGAGGACTGTGATTTCAGACTACAGAGGTATAATCATGGGAAAGAGAACTGTGGCATTTTTAAGGAGGCAATCACAGCTCTCAGCTATCCATGTGAATTTGTCAGGACCAAATAGGAGCCTCCTCTAAACTCAGTGCTTTTCTATTTCACCAGTCCCTTCCAACATTTGATCTCAAATTAATCATGAGATTGTACCCAGGTTTGCTTCTTAAACTATTAAACTTTTCTTTCTCTGTTGCTACTGAAAGGAATGCTACTCAAAACATTTAAAGTAAAAAGAGAACTGCAGCAGCTCCATAATAGAAGGAAAGCAAAACTTGTTCCAAGAATTCTATGATTCATCTTTCTCTCCTCTCTGCTTCTACTTGATCTGTTATGATCACTCTCTCCTGATTCAGATGGT
>NW_011407302.1:0-594 GCF_000754665.1 Bison bison bison | reverse complement strand
GGAGAAGGGAAAGGCTACCCTCTCCAGTATCCTGGCCTGGAGAATTCCATGTTCTGTATAGTCCATGGGGTCGCAAAGAGTCGGACATGACTGAGCGACTTGCACTTTCTTTCACTTTTGAGCAACTTTCACTTTCTTTCACTTTAGCTACCTCAGCTAAGCCTGTTGCTCACCAGAAACTAAAGATCTTCGTTCAGGCTGTATACATCCATCACAGCAGGTGCTTTAGAGCCCTGCAGTGAAAACTGATAGTGAAACCCTTTTCTTCCAGGTAATCAGGACATCTCGTACTGCACACATGCTTTCTGTGCAGGGAGGTAATAGCATTTTATGGGGAGTAGCTGTTTCTACCTGACGTGTTTGAGCACCCCGAGGCAGTGCTGCCTGCTCCGCCCCCAAGGGGTCCGGGGCTCTGCGCTGCCCACTGCTCGTTGGTGTCCTGGCCTGCAGTTCAATGCCAGCACTCTCTGGGCTCACAGGAGAACTGGCCACTTGCTCATTTGCTTTCCCTGGAGAAGGGAAAGGCTACCCTCTCCAGTATCCTGGCCTGGAGAATTCCGTGTTCGGTATAGTCCATGGGGTCGCCTCAGAATG
>NW_011407301.1:0-554 GCF_000754665.1 Bison bison bison | reverse complement strand
TGTTAGATCCCCCAACACATACACCTGAGCCCACATCGCAGTCCCTGCACTGAAGCAGGCTGAGTCCTGCCTTTGTTCAAGCCTCCGGAAAACAACCGTGAGCCCACAACTCTCTCCCTGCCCCTGAAATTAGGTCTGTCCTGCCCTTGTTCAATCCCCAGAAAACACTCCTGATCCCTCATCTCACTCCCTGCTCTGAGACCCCGATAAATACTCCTGAACCTACGTCTTAGTTCGTGCACTGAACCAGTCTAGGTCATGCCCTTGTTAGATCCACCAACACATACACCTGAGCCCACATTTCAGTCCCCGCACTGAAGCAGGCTGAGTCCTGCCTTTTTTTCAAGCCTCCGGCAAACAACCGTGAGCCCACAACTCGCTCCCTGCCCCTGAAATTAGGTCTGTCTTGCTCTTGTTCAATCCCCCAGAAAACACTCCTGATCCCACATCTCCCTCCCTGCCCTGAACCCGCCAGGGTCCTGCCCTTGTTCAAGACCCCGACAAATACTCCTGAACCTACATCTTGGTTCATGCACTGAACCAGTCTAGGTCAT
>NW_011407300.1:0-564 GCF_000754665.1 Bison bison bison | reverse complement strand
ACATCTACAATTAAAGTGTTTTTGAAAGACAGTAAGTACTTTCAAGTGTCTATGCTAAGATATTAGCAATCTTATTTTATACAACACAATAGAACGTGTTCTATTGTGTCATCACCCCTATTTCTGATTTCTGTTTAGATAACAGCAAATCTGTCAGCCTGAAACTTTAAAATACACAGCACATATCAAGCATATGCTGAAATGACAGATCAATTACATATACATGTGAAGGTTAAGACAGTGATTAAGAACGAAATGAAGTGAGTAAGCTGAGGCTCACTCAGCTAATCATCCCACCCAGTCCTTGTAGAGAGGACAAAGCTTGACCATCAGGCCTATAGCATGACTTCTGAACAATTTCATTCATAAACATTCCACTGTACAAATGCAACAGCACTGGACACGGACTAACCCTTCTCCGTATTAAGGGATACCCTTAATAAGGAACCCTTACCCTCATTAAGGAACTAAAGACTTAGTTCCTTAGACTCTGTCCATAGAAAAAGGCCCACTCACCTGCCATGAGAGAGCCCCCCTCAACCTCCCGTCAGGCCTCTCAGAGGC
>NW_011407299.1:0-587 GCF_000754665.1 Bison bison bison | reverse complement strand
CCCACACAAGCAAGGTTTTGTCACTCCCTGTGGGAACCGCAAAAGGTACCAACTCCGCCATCCTACGGTGACCGCGCGTGCGCGGCTCGCGAGCAAGCCGCACTGCGCCTGCGCACGGCGTGCCCGCGCTTTTTTAAAAGGAGCGCGTGAGGGGGCGGGGTCAGCTATGGGGGAGTGAGACGAGGGCGGTGCTCGGACCTCTCCTTCGCCCGCCCTCTCCTGGCGGGTCTCCGCCTCTAGTTCCCCTTCCGGAGCTCAGTCGCCGGGGAGACGTTGGAGTTTAATGAGTCTACACCAGTGTATTTTGTGGATTGAGTCCAAAGCGTTAGTTTACTGGATCGAATGGTGCGGACTTTATAGCAGCTGGCTTCATCTTCAGACTCCCAGGGAAGACTAGAGTACTAAGTGAAAGTGAAGTCGCTCAGTCGTATCCGACTCTTTGCGACCCCATAGACAGTAGCCTACGAGGCTCCGCCGTCCATGGGGTCGCTAAGAGTCGAACACGAGTGAGCGGCTTCATTTTCACTTTTCACTTTCATACATTGGAGAAGGAAATGGCAACCCACTCCAGTGTTCTTGCCTAGAGA
>NW_011407298.1:0-625 GCF_000754665.1 Bison bison bison | reverse complement strand
TCAAGGAAAAGTAATCATTATTCCACGTACTGTTTCTCAGTAATAGAGAAGCACATATTACTGAGCAGTGCGTTAGCCACCTGGAACTGTCCTCGGCACTTTATTTCTCACAGCGACACCACAAGGTTCTTACTATTATTATCACTTTACACGTGGGAAAATTGAGGAGGGTTTACAGAAAGGTTAAGTGTCACGCCTCCCAGGAACAGATGGGGAGTGGCAGAGACAGGGTTTAGAACCCAGACATTCTGGGGCTACAGTCTACACCCTACACTTCAGGCAACACTGTAAGGAAATGTGTACTATGTTCCAAAAATGTCACATAATGTGGTTAGAATAAAAAAGGGACATCATTACTTCCTGATAATTCATAGAGCTATACATCCCTAGGGTGAGTGTGCTTTTCTGTAGATATTAACCGTGTGCTTCAATTTTTAAAAGATGAATATCATGGTGTCTCAAAGACCACCTCTAACTTCTCTGTAAATGTTATGGAAAAATGTATTTTCCTGCTGCTGCTATTGGGCTGTATTTATAGATAAATGGAGCAGAACCAGGGAGAGCACGGAGAGAGGCTGTTGGTGTCTGTGAGGAAGAGGTGGGAGCTTCCGGGAGGAAAGAGACT
>NW_011407297.1:0-573 GCF_000754665.1 Bison bison bison | reverse complement strand
ACCCACTCCAATATTTTTGCTTGGGAAATCCCATGGACAGAAGACCCTGGGGGGCTACAGTCCATGGGGTCACAAAGAATCGGACATTACTGAACAACTAACTTGGGCTTCCCTGGTGGCTTAGATGGTAAAGAATCTGCCCTCAATGCGGGAAACCTGGGTTCAATCCCTGGGTTGGGAGGGCTTCCCAGGTGGCGCTAGTGGTAAAGAACCCATCTGCCAGTGCAGGAAACACAAGAGACGTGGGTTCAGTCTCTGAATCAGGAAGATCTCTTAGAGGAGGGCATAGCAACCAACTCCAGTATTCTTGCCTGGAGAATCCAATGGACAGAGGAGCCTGGTGGGCTATGGTCCATAGGGTCACAAAGAGTCAGACATGAATGACGCTACTTAGCATGCACAGACTATGGGATAGGACTGTGAGGAAAAAACAAACAAATTTAGACAAAGCTAAGTCACTGCTTTAGTGTTTCTTTAACTGCCCCACTCTGGCCCTCCAGAGCCATCTTCCAGTAGATAAAATACCCAGAATTAATACTATTTGTTATTAATATATAGACATTTATAATTACA
>NW_011407296.1:0-1021 GCF_000754665.1 Bison bison bison | reverse complement strand
AAAAAAAATAAGTAAAGACTGGTAAGCCTTCTTGGCAGGAGTGAAGATGGAAAGATACAATTGTGTGTTAGAAGCCAGTTGAAAAACTAAGATGCATGTGTCCCTGAGATGCTCAGCTAAAACAGCAGAGAATATATCCAGGGTTTCCCAACAAGAACCTGCTGTTTAGCTCAGGGAATTCTACTCAATGTTATGTGGCAGCCTGGATGGAAGAGGAGTATTGGGGAGAATGGATACATGTATATGTATGGCTGAGTTCCTTTGCTTTCCACCTGAAACTGTCACAGTACTGTTAATTGGCTGTACTCCAATACGGAGCTTCCCCAGTGGCTTAGCAGTAAAGATTCTGCCTGCAAAGCAGGAGATGCAGGAAATGCGGGTTCAACCTCTGGGTCAGGAAAATCCCCTGGAGGAGAGCATGGCAACCCACTCCAGTATTCTTGCCAGGAGAATCCTACAGACAGAAGAGCCTGGTAGGCTGCAGTCCATGGAGTCATAAAGAGTTGGACACGACTGAAGCAACTGAGCACACACAGAATCCAATACAAAATAAAAAGCTAAAAAAAAAAATCAGAGTTTCCCTAATGGAAGAAGAAATGGAAGCTCAGTGGAAGAACAAATGGAAGCTGTATTGTCCCCCTTATTAGTCCTCTCTGAAGGAGATTGGGCATGTATCCTGCAACTGTGAGAAGTGAGATTGGGCATGTATCCTGCAGTTGTGAGAAGTGACATTGGTACATCAAGATGACAAGAAATTAGCTGGCAGCATGTTGCATTAGTCAATCTGTGTGAAATTTCAGACATTGCATGGTCAAAAGTATCTGGAAAGTTCTGTGAGAGTGGATTGAGGGGATTCATTTCTGGATATCCTAGCAGAAAATTTCCTGTAGGGTTTAAAGCTGATGAAACCAACCTTCTGCAAATGGCAGATGCCAGTAGTAGAAACTATCAGCTCCTGGAAAAGTGATCACAGTGAGTCTAGGGGGTTATTGCAGTTGTTTAAGGAGTCATCGCTCTGCTC
>NW_011407295.1:0-905 GCF_000754665.1 Bison bison bison | reverse complement strand
GAGGCTCCCAGCAGAGGATTTATCTAGACTAAAGAAAAGATGCTGAGAACCAGCTCTTTACCGTTATTTAGGCTTCATTTGTTCTATTTGGTTGTGCTAACTAGTTCTGCCCTCCTGCTCCTTTTACAAATTATTACTACTTGAATAATTCTAAGAACATCTAATGCCAAAAGGATAATAAAAGGAAGAGTTGAGCTCCAGTGAGTGCGGGAGAAAGTTAGAGGTCTGGAGAGATGTGCTCTTTTCAGAGTTGGCTGGGCAGGTTGCAGCTGCTGTGGGGCTTGTTTAATTGGTATTTGTGCAGCAACAACCCGCTGACATTCACACTGGCAACATCTCATGCCAATCATTGTGGAAGAACCGTTCCACTATCTTCAGGGCATGAGACACAGGACACTGTACACATGTGCACAGGGTAGCAACGATTTTTTCCCCCTCCAACTTCCTTCTTGTCCTCTTCCTCCTGTAGTTAGGATGCCCAACAGAAAGAGGACTTTGCTTTCATCTGGGGAGTGGGGTTGTGCTGTCCCAATATCTTAAAAAGAAATGGTTGCATGGACTTATCTCTTAACTGGACCCACAACAAAGATCTGGCCACATCTCCATGCCTGTTGAATAGGCTGGTGTTTTAAGGTTCAGGTAATTGCTGATGTTTTCTTGACAGGACCTGATTGGACATCACCAGACTCACTCATGTAGTTTGCTCTGGTGGGGGCACGGTCACCCCATGATGTTCTGGGAGAAATGGATATAAATGGAGAATCAGCTGGATTATAATGTTTCCATCCCAAGGTGGGCGGAGTTCTGTTTGCTAAATTTAGGTTTGGATTTAGATTTAGAAATTTAGATTTGAACTATCTTTTTCCGTTCCCTCCTTCTTCCCTCCCTCCCTCCCTTTCTTTCCT
>NW_011407294.1:0-722 GCF_000754665.1 Bison bison bison | reverse complement strand
GAGATCCTAATTTCAATTCTTTTGGATCTATGCCTCAAAGTGGGATTGCTGGGTCATATAGTAGTTCTATTTTTTATTTTTTGAGGAACTGCCATGCTATTTTCCATAGTGGTATCACCATTTTATATTCTTATAACAGGGTATAATTTCTTCATATCCTCACCCACACTTGTTATCTTTTGTCTTTTTGAGTAAAGACCTTATAAGAGGTATAAAGTAACATTTACTTCTAGATGATCCAATTTGTTTGCAGATAATTGTTCATAGTAGTCTTTCACGATCCTTTATATTCTATGGTATAGGCTTTAATGTCTCCTTTTGTATTTCTGATACCATTTATTTACGTCAGCTCTCTTTCTTAGCCTGCACAGAAGTTTGTCAATTTTCTTTATCTTTTCAAAATACCAACTCAATTTGTTGATCTTTTTTATTGTTTGTCTATTTCTGTCTGTTAACATTTTCCCCCTTTCTTCTGTTAACTTTGTTGCTGTTGTTCAGTTGCTAAGTCATGTCCAACTCTTTGCAACCCCATGGACTGCAGCACACCAGGCTTCCCTGTCCTCCACGGTCTCCCAGAGTTTGCTCAAGTTCATGTCTGTAGAGTCGGTGATGCTATGTAACATCTCATCCTCTGCCACCCTCTTTTCTTTTGCCTTCAGTCTTTCCCAGCATCAAGGTCTTTTCCAATGAGATGGCTCTTCGCACCAGGTGGTCAAAGTATT
>NW_011407293.1:0-637 GCF_000754665.1 Bison bison bison | reverse complement strand
GGGACCCACCTGCTCTTCCTCATGAAGTCCCATTTCCAAAAAGGCCTGTGAGTCTCCTTTGTGCAAGGCGGTTCCCCCAGTGACCCATCATTTGATTCGATTCTGATCACCACACTCGTTGTGGTTTTTCTCCTTCCCGTGGAGCACAGCATCTCCCGTCACCTTCGACAGCCAGGGGACTGCCGTCGTTTGTTAAGAGCAGTTGGGAGGGGGCCATTCTCACAGTGATGCACAGGGGCTCTGGGTCACTTGCTGCCCTTGGCTTGTCTGGTCCTCTCTCTGCAGTGGTACCTACTCTGAAAGTCAGCAGCTCCCTTAGTAGGTAGATGTTGCTTTGAAGGCTGAAGACCCGGGTTCTGATCTCTGTTGTGCTGTGAACTGCCTCTCAGGTTTGGAGCAAATCTCTTACTTTCCCTCGATGATTCTCAGCTTCTTCATCTATAAAATGAATGCGTGTGCCAGGAAACCTCTCAGGTCCCTTCCAATTGCAGGTCCTGACTCTGGCAGCATGGACGCTTCTCTCAGAGTCTTGCACGGAGTGGCACGTGTGCGCTGTGTGTGTCTCCCCGTGTCCCAGGGCACTTGGTGCAGCGCAAACCTTCCCCGTGGGGCTCCCTCTCTGCCTCCAGTTGTGGGT
>NW_011407292.1:0-595 GCF_000754665.1 Bison bison bison | reverse complement strand
TTCTGGGCAGTTAAGTGTTTTTCTTGGGCATTTGCTGTCTGGACAAAAGCAAAAAAGGGGAAGGGAATCGCAACGCCTGGTACCAACCATACCAAGCTTTTGTCCTGGGGATCATAAACCATCTTTAATACATCTTGATCTTGAGGGAGATTTCTTTCAGTTACCACTGAGGATTATAGGATGTACAACTTGATGTCACGTGACACTGTATTTCTGCTTCTAGCTACCATGGGCCTATCTAGATGGCAGTGTAAGCTAGGAGGAAACCTGCAATTCATATGCCCTTGATCTATTAATATTATACCTAGGTTTATTGCTTCCCATAGTAGTTCAATAGGCCCTCATTCCCTACCTTGTCTTCTTTTCCTGGCTGTCTCACATCTCCACATTGTCATCTAAGCACACATAACAATTCTGTCTAAAGTGTATCAGTTATATCAACAAAAGTGGACTGTGTTTTGGTAATCATCTTACTAAATATCTCAGTTCTTTGTTGTTTTGGCTTGTTTACTGAGACATAGCCACAGTGTGTGTGTGTGTATGTGTGTATTTTCTCTGATGCTTTGTGGTTGCTCATCAAACTACATTCTGGGAT
>NW_011407291.1:0-733 GCF_000754665.1 Bison bison bison | reverse complement strand
GCCATTTCCTTCTCCAATGCATGAAAGTGAAAAGTGAAAGTGAAGTCACTCAGTTATGTCTGACTCTTCGAGACCCTATGGACTGCAGCCTATCAGGCTCTTCCATCCATGGGATTCTCCAGGCAAGAGTAATGGAGTGGGGTGCCAGTGCCTTCTCTGGACTTATACCCTAAGCAAATGAAATATTTGCTTTCAGTTCCAGTTTAGGAAAATGTGAGATAGATATTATTAAAATATTGAAAATATTGAAAATATTGAAAATACCCTTGTTCTACATTTTAATGAATGATTTGGATAAGGATATAGTGGTCTTATCGAATTTGTGTGTGTCTCATAAATATAAAGAATATAAAATATTGAAAATATTTCAATATTGAAAATATTGAAAATACCCTTGTTCTACATTTTAATGAATGATTTGGATAAGGATATAGTGGTCTTATCGAATTTGTGTGTGTCTCATAAATATAAAGAATATAAAATATTGAAAATATTTCAATATTGAAAATATTGAAAATACCCTTGTTCTACATTTTAATGAATGATTTGGATAAGGATATAGTGGTCTTATCGAATTTGTGTGTGTCTCATAAATATAAAGAATATAAAATATTGAAAATATTTCAATATTGAAAATATTGAAAATACCCTTGTTCTACATTTTAATGAATGATTTGGATAAGGATATAGTGGTCTTATCGAATTTGTGTGTGTCTCATAAATATAAAGAATA
>NW_011407290.1:0-546 GCF_000754665.1 Bison bison bison | reverse complement strand
TGTAACGCTCTCCCCATACAACATCACACACTGGTTCCCTCTTAAGTGTCTTCAAGGAACTGTGGCTACAAAGATGACAGAGGATGGGAAGGGAAAGGTCTACCCAGGCAGTACTGGAGGTGAAGGAAGAGCCTGGGGGACAGCAGGAATTGACCTTGTCCTTCTGCATCTATGTCTATATTGAAAGGCAGACTTGAGTAGCTCTATATCACACAGAGTTTTCTTTTATGTTTATTGACATACAGTTGACTTACAATGTTGTGTTAATTGCTGCTGTGCCACAGAGTGACTCAGTTATACACATATGCACATTTATGTTCTTTTCCTTTATGGTTTATCCCAAAAGATTGGATATAGTTCCCTGCGCTATACAGTAGCACCTTGTTTACTCATTCTGCAGTTTGCATCTACTAAGCCCAAACTCCCAGTCTGTCCTTCTCCTTCCCTGCCCTTTAGCAACCACGAGTCTCTTCTCTATGTCTGTGGCTCTGTTTCTGTGCTATTCTTTGGAACTCTGCATTCAGATGCTTATATCTTTCCTTTTCT
>NW_011407289.1:0-780 GCF_000754665.1 Bison bison bison | reverse complement strand
AATGTGTGAATAATGTGAAATGTTTGGTCAATTGTCAAATTTATACTATTTTATATTAATATTTATACACGGATCAAATAGGTATAGGTAGAAAGGAAGGAAGAAGGGAAAGAAGGAAGGAAGGTAGGGAAGGAGAGAGGAAGAAAGGAATAGAGGTGAGATAAAGACAAAGGGAGAGAAGAGAGGAGGGAGGAAGTTATAATAGAAAAGTCGAAGTGAAGACATATACCACTGTGCGAAAGCTTAACTGTTATCACTCTGAGAATTTGTTCAGTTATCGTTACCTGATCACGCTCCACCCTCAACTGCTCTAGAGTCAGATGTGTAGGAAGACACGCGTTCGTTTATACTTACACTAACATGTCATCACACTGAGTGGATCCATTCTTTGTTGACAAAATCTAGGAGCCTTTGCATTTTTATCAGAATTCACACTTTTATTAGGCTTGTAAATGTCTCTCTTTTTCTCATGAAAGTGGCAGTCACCTCAGAGGCAGACCTGTCCTATCGAATTTCTAGACAAGCATGGTCATGTCTGAATCTCCAGTGTATCGACGGCTTGCAGCTCCTTTCTATAATTATATTTACAGGTGTGTGTGCCTTTGTGTGTTTATATGAATGACAACATATACCAACTTGGCACATGGAAATTTACCACAAATATTCTGGAAGTCAGTCAGTCCAGAATTTAACTTCTGTATTTGCAAAATCTATTATTATTTCAAGTCAATTAATAAGTCGATTATAATTTCATGGACTATAGCTGCTTTGTTATTTTTA
>NW_011407288.1:0-763 GCF_000754665.1 Bison bison bison | reverse complement strand
TCAATACCAAATTTGGTCTAAATTTCTCTAAAGATTTCCAGTTTCTTTTATTGGTGAATGGGATATGATCCACAATCTGGGTATTGGGGGAGTTTATTGCTATTGGGATGTCACTGATACTAGTCTCATTTAGCTGATAGTCAATCTGTTTACATATAGTTTTGTAAATATTTCTATACGTAACCATATGTATCTGTGTTAAGACAAACATGAGCTTATACTGATGTCTCTAACTCTAACCTGTTATCACATGATTCATGATAGCCTTCTTCCTTGCTTATCACTAACTTCAACACAAGAAGCCTGGTTCCACCCACTTAAGCATTTGAGATCCACTTACTTAGTTGTTCAATTCTAATAATAACCTAATATAGTTGTAGAACTACTAATCTGTACCCTCATGGGAAATCACCTTATCAACAATTGCAATGGTTAAGTGCAATTCCCTTTCCTTTAATTTTAGAGACTCCACTTCTTTCTGATTGTCCTTAGGTCAGCATTTTTCCCTTCATTCTTTACAGAGGGATAGTTTCACACATCCATAACAAAGCTAGTTTTGTTTGTTACAGTCTGCCTTCTATCCTGGAATTCTACAAGCTCTTATTTTTAATTGCATATGCTTTATCAGTCTTTGTGCATTAAATTCTAGAAATTTTAACAAATATGTAGTGTCACGTATCCACCATTACTGCATTATAAAGAAAATCTTACTGATCTTAAAAGTCTGCTCTTATTTGCTTTATCAAGCCACTCTCTCACGAAT
>NW_011407287.1:0-616 GCF_000754665.1 Bison bison bison | reverse complement strand
ATCTTAAAACATAAGACAGAGCAGACAACTTAGGGAAGCTGAGAAAAACATTTGATTGTAGAGCCATAACTAGGGAACTCAAACTATTTTTTCAGCAAGTTCTTTTAACAGTAACAAAATGCAGACTATTCTGCCTTTCTCTTTCTTGGGTTAGTCTCCTGTCAAACTCTTAGAGGCAATAAAGTTCTGAAAGCAGTCTAAAACTAACGAACAATGGAAATCTCAAGTACCTGCTAAGGAAACAGTGGATGAGCTTGAATAGGAGGCAAATATGAGTCACAGTATCTGTATAGCACTTGACATTTTACAAGTTGCTTTCTCATACAGTATTTCATTTGATATTCAGAGAAAAGAAAACAATAATAAAAACAAATGAAGGAATAAGCAAAGAAACATTGTAGTAAAGAAAGAAAAGCACTGTTATCCTCTGATTTCACAATTGCAGAATTTGAAGTTCAGAAAGGTTAAATGACTGCTCAGAGTTTCATGATTAGTTAACAACACTGTTCTAGGTTAGAGTTAATAGATAGATCACCTTATTCAAGACCTGTGCATTGTTTCATAAGTAACTTGTTAATTATTTTACCAATTCTCCATGCCAGAACACATAAGAAAG
>NW_011407286.1:0-625 GCF_000754665.1 Bison bison bison | reverse complement strand
GTCCAAGGAACTTTCAAGAGTCTTCTCCAACCCCACAGTTCAAAAGCATCAATTCTTGGCACTCAGCCTTCTTTATGGTTCAGCTCTCACATCCGTGCATGACTACTGGAAACATCCTTAACTAAAATTATATCTACAAAGTCATTTGTGCCATATAAGGTGACAGTCACAGGTTTGGGGGATTAGGATGTGAACATCTAGATGGTCAGAGAGCACATTATTATTAACTATATAACTACCACATTATATAACTACCAAAGTTATTATTATTAAAGAAATGACATTTCATTTCACTGTGTAGCATATAAGGTGACAGTCACAGGTTTGGGGGATTAGGATGTGAACATCTAGATGGTCAGAGAGCACATTATTATTAACTATATAACTACCACATTATATAACTACCAAAGTTATTATTATTAAAGAAATGACATTTCATTTCACTGTGTAGCATATAAGGTGACAGTCACAGGTTTGGGGGATTAGGATGTGAACATCTAGATGGTCAGAGAGCACATTATTATTAACTATATAACTACCACATTATATAACTACCAAAGTTATTATTATTAAAGAAATGACATTTCATTTCACTGTGTAGCATATAAGGTGACAGTCACAGGTT
>NW_011407285.1:0-635 GCF_000754665.1 Bison bison bison | reverse complement strand
GGGTTCTCAAGGCAAGAATCCTGAAGTGGTTTGCCATTCCCTTCTCCAGCGGACCACGTTTTGTCAGAACTGTCCACCATGACCCGTCCATCTTGGGTGGCCCTATATGGCATGGCTCATAGTTTCATTGAGTTAGACAAGGCTGTGGTCCATGTGATGAGATTGGTTAGTTTTTTGTGACTGGGGTTTTCATTCTGTCTGCCCTCTGATGGAGAAGGATAAGAGGCTTATGAAAGCTTCCTGATGGGAGAGACTGACTGTGGGGGAAACTCAGTCTTGGCATCACCGACTTGATGGACGTGAGTTTGAGTAAACTCTGTGAGTTGGTGATGGTCAGGGACGCCTGATGTGCTGCAGTCCATGGAGTCACAAAGAGTCAGACATGACTGAGCGACTGAACTGACTTGATTCCTCCACTTACTACATGATATTTAATCTTCTCCAGGGCAACCATCTCTCTGTTGTATCCACAGCAACCAGAGCAGGACGTGGAATAGAGTTCAAGAAAAATATACTGAATGGACGAGTAACTGCGGTTGTCCAATAGTCATTTCTGCAGTTATAGACACAGTCCATATCAGTGTGGTCCACGATGGTTTTCACAGAACAAGAGCAAATGCTTTAAAAATTTGTAT
>NW_011407284.1:0-577 GCF_000754665.1 Bison bison bison | reverse complement strand
ACAGTATCATCCTTAAGATGTCTAATAGTACTTGGGCTCCTCTGCACTATTCATGCTAATTCCCAGATAAGAATTTCCCAGCGGAAACAAATCTTATAAATATTTCAATGTGATCATGAAGATACTTTATGATCACAAACTGAAAAGCCATTAAATTGTCACTGATGATATTGTATGCATGGACATACCTTAAACTCATGAATCTATACCATTTAGCAACAAAAATTCAATAACTCATGTAAGTGACAAGTACTTTACAATTAATCCTTATTATCAAGAGCAAGTGAAAGTGCTGGAAAAGTTAGTCAGGTGCCACAGGCCATATTAAAAAGAACTTGTGTGTTTTCCAAACAATTGTCTGTTTGCTATGGAAAACACAGTAATAAAAAGAAGTACTAATTATTGAGAGCCTACTAGTTGCATGTGTGTGTGTGAGTGTGTGTGTGCATGCACGCATGTGTATGGTTATGTGGGGAGGTGTGTGTTTGATAGTGTCGACTCTTTGCAACCCTTTGGACTGTAACCACCAGATTCCTCTGTCCATGGGATTTTTCAGGCAAGAATATTGGAGTGGCTT
>NW_011407283.1:0-692 GCF_000754665.1 Bison bison bison | reverse complement strand
TGACTCACTGGAAAAGACCCTGATCCTGGGAAATATTGAAGGCAGGAGAAGGGGATGACAGAGAATGAAATGGTTAGATGGCATAGCTGACTCAACGCTTTTAATTTTTCATCTCTATTCTGCTCTGATTCAGTGATTTTCACCATTCTGTTTTCTAGTTCACTTATATGTTTTTCTACATCAGTTATTCTGCTATTTGTCCCTCTACTGTACTTTTTTAGTTTAGTTTTTATTTTCAATTTTGTTTCTCTGTTCTTTACATCTTCTAGGTCCTTGTTAAAGCTTTCTTGTATCTTCTCAATCAATGCTTCGTTTCTATTTATCTTTTTCTCCATTATATTTCTGAGGTTTTGAATCATCTTTATTATCATTCCTCTGATTTTTTTTTTTTTTCCAGATAGACTGCCTATTTCCTCTTCATTTGTTTGGTCTGGTGGGGATCTACAGTATTGAATCATCTGTTACATTTTTCACAGTCTTTTCACTTTGTTTAATTTACTGTGTTATGAGCCTCTTTTCACCAAGTTTCCAGGTGAAACATTTTACATTTTAAAGCCATTATACTTTTATAATAATAAATTGTTTGTTTTATCAAGGTTGAAAGAAAAAATAAAGGTTTACAAAAATAAAACCGCATGTATACTATTACAATCCTCTTGATGAAAGTGAAAGAGGAGAGTGAAAAAGTTGCC
>NW_011407282.1:0-693 GCF_000754665.1 Bison bison bison | reverse complement strand
GGAAATGGCAACCCACTGCAGTATTCTTGCCAAGAGAATCCCAGGACGGGGGAGCCCAGTGGGCTGCTGTCTATGAGGTCGCACAGAATTGGACACGACTGAAGCGACTTAGCAGCAGCAGCTCCATAGAAAACAGTCAAGTCTATACTGAGTTCCAGGTTTTAGAAAAATTCTGATAAAGCACCTTTAAAGGTCTCAAAGGGCCAAGTGCTCCTCTGATGCACGGTGCAGGGGGATAGAAAGACTGTGGCTCCGTCCTGCCCGAGGTAGAATCGCTTCTGCCCTTGGCTCAGTTCTTATTGACCCTCTCTGAGCTACAGCATCCTTCTCTGAAAGTTGGAGAATACTGACCATGTAGGGTTCTTGCAAGAATGAAATAAAATAATATATATAAGCCTGGCACTGAAAAAAAAACAACAAAACAACCCACACCCTATCCACCCCACAAGAAGCCTACTACCTGAAACGACTCATAAATTTAACGTGCACTGAACTAATCTTGTCCTTCATGTTTTGTCAGTTCTTTTGAAACTTACCTCTATTTTGTTGAGAATAATCCCAAAACAATAGGCCTTTTTCCAACCCAATTTATTGAGGTCTTGGACTTCTGAACCATCTCCAGCTTTGAAGTTAAAGGCTGCAGTTAGAATTTTAAAGTCATGAAGCTGGATGCCTGTGTATGGTCTCCCTCCA
>NW_011407281.1:0-681 GCF_000754665.1 Bison bison bison | reverse complement strand
GATTCACAAAGAAAACAAGGAACTGCTCTAAATAAACCTTAATAATTGGTGGTGGGGGCCTCCCTGGAGGTGCAGATTTAATCCCTGGGTTGGAAAGATCCCCTGGAGAAGGAAATGGCAACCCACTTTCTTGCCTGGGAAATCACAAGGACAGAGGGGCCTGCAAGGTTACAGTCCAATGAATCACAAAGAGTAGGGCATGACCTAGGGATTTAACAATTGTTGGTGAGGTTGGGGAAAGCGCAAGTGCGCTATAATCCTACGATTAGGTAGCCCTTTAGGGAGCCCAGGCCTCTGAACTGTGAACCTCACAAGAGTTTCTTCCTTCACCCCCTCCCCACCGTAGGTGGAAAAGGATAGGTAGAAGTCCTGGAGTTGGGTATTTCTCTTCTCCCAAGCGTAAGCTGAAGATGGCGAGTTGGGTGCTGCCCTTCTCCAGGTCAAGTGACATCCCACCTGTTATAACATCCCACCTGTTATAACATCCCACCGGGTTATACTCTGCTCAGTTTGTTTCCCTTCAGGGCAGACCTTGTTAAGAAGAAATGGGTACCTTTGTAATTAAAAATGTTTCCAATTCCCCTTCCTCTGCTGGAAGCCCTGAGGGTTTTTCTCTGATATTTCCTGTGAAAAGCTCCTCAAGCTCCTGGAGGTGAATCTCACAATATTGTTGGTGTTCTT
>NW_011407280.1:0-581 GCF_000754665.1 Bison bison bison | reverse complement strand
CACAGTCCCACTGGCGACGTGGAATAAACACGTAGAGCATCACCGTGAGCCAGTGCTCCCACGGGACCCCTCGGATCCCCAGCACCCAGAGGAGGCTTTTGAGGAGCGCTCTGGGGGTGGCTTCTATTCAGAGCCAGATAACTCAGGCAGCAGATAAAGGGGGCTGCTCCTCTCCGTGAAGTGGGCAGTGGCCAAGCGCAGCCATGGGCACAGTGGAGTGTGGAGCTGGGCGCGACCTGAATGGGAGATGAGGGCTTTGGGGCGGGGCTCTCAGCTGGAAGGCAGGAAGGAGGACCCTCAGGTGGGAACCTGAGGTGTGGGCTGGGAGTGGGACTGTGGGCTGGGGCCCCAGCCCCTCACTGCTTCCCAGGGTGTCTGAGCTGTCTCGGTCATGCCAGCCCCACCCAGCCTTCCCCATCTATGGTCCCACCATCAAGGTCACAGGTCCCCCAGGGCCCTGAGGGCTTTGCGTGTGTGCTAAGTTGCTTCACTCGTGTCTGCCTCTATGGAGCACAGCCCGCCAGGCTCCTCTGTCCATGGGATTCTCCAGGCAAGAACACTGGAGTGGGTTGCCATGCCCT
>NW_011407279.1:0-842 GCF_000754665.1 Bison bison bison | reverse complement strand
GGCAACCCACTCCAGTGTTTTTGCCTGAAAAATCCCCATGGACAGAGGAGCCTGGCAGTCTACAGTCCATGTGGTCACAAAGAGTTGGACACAACTGAGTGACTAAGCACAGCCCAGCACAGGGATATATGGCAGCACCCCTTCCCCTCCCCTCCAGCAATGATCGAATGAGTATCTTTCTGTTTGTAAGTGCTGTTGCAAAATATATTGTTTTGTGTGAAAGTAATTTTATTTCTATAAATAGTATTATATATCTAATGTTTAATTTTCTTTTGGTTTTGGCTTGGAGGAGTTTTTTCTTATTTCTTCTTATTGTGGTTTGGGAAAGGCATAAAATCTATTAACTATTAGTCCTTCACAACTCCTCTTCAAAGACAAATTCAAAAGCAAGATTTTCTGTCGGGTCTGCGCAAACTTACTTGGAACAACTCTATCTGAAGACATGAGATATACATGCAAAGCTAAGACATAATGAAAGGGTGCAGACCTTTTTTTTAATCATAAGTCTTTTTTTTTTTTGGGGGGAGGTGGGAGGGTGGAATGGATGCCCCAGGTGTACAGGATTGAGTTAATTCTATTCTTTGCTTTGTGGTACATTATCATCACTGGTCTGTTCAAGGCCTTGCCCTTATTTTATTTATTTCCTTTAACCCCCTTTCCTCATGCCTTTCTCCTTTATCCCCCCAGAGGCAACCATGCCAATGAGTTGAAAGGTATCTTTTTGGTTCTTAAGTGCACTTACAAAATATATCATTTTGTGTAAGTGATAATTCCATTCCATTATCTCTGTATAAAGATAATTTTGTATTTATCTAATAGCATTTTGCTACATCTTTCCATTT
>NW_011407278.1:0-735 GCF_000754665.1 Bison bison bison | reverse complement strand
TGTGGTATTATTTGCCTAAACTTGGTGGATTCTTGTGGCAAATATTACCTTTTGGGGGCAAATATTTCTCAACCAAGATTTTTAGTGCTGGAATAAGTGTCAGTGTTCATCTTGTTTAACCATTTTCATGTGTATGTGAGAAAATGAAGACTCAGAGATGAAGGCAGTTTGTCTTGCTGATGATTCATGACACAGCCAGAACCCAAATGGACAGCTTAGGATCTTAGGAGCTTCTTAGGACAGCTTGTGGTATTATTTGCCTAAACTTGGTGGATTCTTGTGGCAAATATTACCTTTTGGGGGCAAATATTTCTCAACCAAGATTTTTAGTGCTGGAATAAGTGTCAGTGTTCATCTTGTTTAACCATTTTCATGTGTATGTGAGAAAATGAAGACTCAGAGATGAAGGCAGTTTGTCTTGCTGATGATTCATGACACAGCCAGAACCCAAATGGACAGCTTAGGATCTTCTTTAAGAGCCTGCCTCTTAAAGCTCACAGTTGTGTCCTCAGAAAGAACAAGTGTCATTCCCTGTCCCTGGTACCGAAGAGCAGAGTGCAGTTCTGTTCACTCTTCATGCTCTTTCATTTTCCTGTCCTTTCAGTGATGTAAACAGTAACCAGTTGCCACAAAAATATAGAAAATAAGCAGATTTTTTGGATGTTCTCTTGGAATCTCTTTAGTAATAATTCTGACTTGCTTGGTCTCTTTCAGTGTCATTCCAGTCACCTCCTC
>NW_011407277.1:0-547 GCF_000754665.1 Bison bison bison | reverse complement strand
GTCTTGGATCACAAGCTCCACTGTTCCAAAAGGGTGACCAGGTGCATGAGGTGGTCCAGGGGGCCCTGGGGAATTCTGGGAAACTCATCATACTGGATGAGGAGCCACAGGTCACACCTGCAAGTTCCCACCCATCCCGTTCATCTCTCTCTCCCTAGAATGTCAGCTCCACAGGGACCAGGATTTTAGCCTGTCTTGTTCACAGTCATAATCCTGCTCTTTGACCTGGTTCATAGCAGACACTCAGTGAGTAGTAAATGAATGAGTGAATGACATGGATTTGCTCCATTACTGAATTGGTTGGGATGATACTGCCAAGACTCTGCCCATCCATCCAATTTGCTGGTGACCCCAGGGACACCATGCCTCCTCCTCAGCTGGGGACAGGATCTGGTCTGGCAGTTGAAAGAGAACAGACCCAGGTTTGCACAGACATCTCCCTGAATGTGGAATTACTCTGAGGATCTGCTGCTTCCTGCCCCCCACCCCTGACCCCAGGGTCCATTCCACCTTCTGGTAACAGCTCCCTGATTTTTTTTTTTTTTTG
>NW_011407276.1:0-620 GCF_000754665.1 Bison bison bison | reverse complement strand
CCAGCCTCCAAGCCTTAGTTTGCGTGATTCTCTATGGAAAAGTTCTCCAGCTCCCAATTTAGTCATCATCACCTTCAGAGAGCCTCCCAGAACTCCCTTGTGGCTCAGTGGTAAAGAACCCACCTGCCAACACAGGAGACACACGTTCAATTCCTGGTCCAGGAAGATCCCCTGGAGAAGGAAATAGTGACTTCAGTATTCTTGCCTGGAGAATCCTGTGGATAGAGGCGCCTGGATAGAACCCACCTGCCAACGCAGGAGACACAGGTTCAATTCCTGGTCCAGGAAGATCCCCTGGAGAAGGAAATGGTGACTCCAGTATTCTTGCCTGGAGAATCCCATGGATAGAGGTGCCTGGTAGCTAGGGGCTACAGTCCCTAGCGTCTCAAAGAGTCAAACACAACTGAGAGACTAACATTTTCACTTCCAGAATCCCAACCCTGGGCAAACTCTTCCTCTGGGTTCCCAAAGCTCCGTGTGTTTCTCCTGCTCCACATCCACCAAGTAAGACTGAAACTGGAGAGCGGGACTCATTCCAAGCACCTTTACAACTCTAATATATTCAAACCCAAACAGATGACCATGTGATGCAAGGGTTAAGGACATGGACTCTGGAATCC
>NW_011407275.1:0-592 GCF_000754665.1 Bison bison bison | reverse complement strand
GCAGTAGTACATGTTTGAGGAGCATAAGGCTAGTATGGAAGATGGTAAAGAGGGGAGATGTCTCCTTGAAGGCAGAGAGAACAGTTAGGAGTCTGCTGCCAAATCCTGCAGAGAATGGGGCACCCAGTGGTGATGGGGAGGAGGGGAAGAATGAAGTGATGCTTAGAAGACTGAGTCAACAAGACAAAACTTTAAGGGATGGAGAGGTAACAGGTATGAAGAGCAAACTATTTTCTGGCCTAGAACCTGAGGAAGTAGGAAGGATGGTGGTATGGCTAATCATGGGTCCAAGGACATTTGGGAGGCACTGGGAATCTGAGTAGAAAGTCAGCCATTTCCATTCCATACAAGTTTCATAGAAATAAACTTAAAATCTTTACTCATTTTCAAACTGTATCACTGACTTTATAGAGCCAGAAGTTTGATATAACCACAAATTAGTCCTGAGGGGACTTCCCTGGTGGTCCAGTGGCTAAGACTCTGCACTCCCAATGCAGGGAGTCCAGGTCTGACCCCTGGTCAGCAAACCAGTTCCCACATGCCACAGCTAAAGAGTTCACATGTTGCAGCTAAGACCCAGAGCAGACAAATA
>NW_011407274.1:0-781 GCF_000754665.1 Bison bison bison | reverse complement strand
GGGGATGACAGAGGATGAGATGGTTGGATGGCATCACCAACTCAATGGACATGAGTTTGAGTAAGTCCCAGGAGTTGGTGATGGACAGGGAAGTCTGGTGTGATACAGTCCATGGGGTCGCAAAGAGTCGGACATGACTGAGCAACCAAACTGACTGAACTGAACTCCTTCTCAGCCTACTCAATATGAAGAGAATGAAGATCTTTGTGATGATTCATTTCCACTTAATGAATAGTAAATGATTATCATTCCATATAGATAATACGTTTATCTGTTGTGTATGTGTGTCTTTGTGTGAAAATCTAATCACTGTATGGCAAGAACTGCATGAGACATTTTTCTGTCATCATCATCATCCTTGCCTAAGCATTCATCATGAAGAACATCATGTGCAAGGTCTATATTGAAGTAGACAGTCCTATCATCACATAGGTATAATAAAGTGATATTTAATATAAAATTAATAATGTGTTAGTTTTGTTAATCATTTTAACATAGCTTTCAAACAATTACCTTACTGTACCATATGCTTTTTCTCTCTTAATTGCAGAAACTGCATATCAGTCTATAATCACAAGTAAGTGGTTCTTAAAAAAAAGTATAACCATGTTCCCAATATTTTATTATGAATATGTCTGTAATACTATGTGCCATAAAATTTTTATAATGATTCATATATTAGTGTACAGACTAGGCTACTGTAAGGCAATTATATTGTTTGCATTAGGCTAACCACAAATTAGGGCTTCCCTGGTGGCTCAGAGGGTAAAGCATCTGCCTG
>NW_011407273.1:0-569 GCF_000754665.1 Bison bison bison | reverse complement strand
GAATGATCATCCACTGATCACGTGGCTATCATGCACAGATCACCTGACTGCGCAGGCACTGATCATGTGGATGATCATACACTGATCACGTGACTGACCATGCACTGATCATGTGGCTGAACAGGTACTGATAAAGTGAATGATCATCCACTGATCACGTGGCTATCATGCACAGATCACCTGACTGCGCAGGCACTGATCATGTGGATGATCATACACTGATCACGTGACTGACCATGCACTGATCATGTGGCTGAACAGGTACTGATAAAGTGAATGATCATCCACTGATCACGTGGCTATCATGCACAGATCACCTGACTGCGCAGGCACTGATCATGTGGATGATCATACACTGATCACGTGACTGACCATGCACTGATCATGTGGCTGAACAGGTACTGATAAAGTGAATGATCATCCACTGATCACGTGGCTATCATGCACAGATCACCTGACTGCGCAGGCACTGATCATGTGTATGATCATACAGTGATCACATGGCTATCATGCACTGATCACCTGACAGCGCATACACTGATCATGTAACTGTAAGCACTGTTCACAAG
>NW_011407272.1:0-561 GCF_000754665.1 Bison bison bison | reverse complement strand
GGATTGAACCCAGGTCTCCTGCATTACAGGCGGATCCTTTACTGTCTGAGCGCAGGTGCGCGCGCACGCGCACACACCCACACACCCACACACACAGGAATGGTATATATTAAAATTCTTTTCTTATATTTGAATCTTAAGAAAGGTGATCTTTGAGTGAATGAAGCTTCTAGTAATCCTATCTTTGTCAGTTTACAGCCCTTGGATTTATCCGTTGGGCTTAATTCTTTCATTTTGTATAGAGGTGCCTCTCCTTGGTTTCATTTTGCTTTCCTTAAACAGAAGGGTAAAAACATGTCAACGCTGAAATCCTACTGTATTTAAGGAGGCCGGATGTGGTAATAGGAAACTCTCACCACCACCCACCCCCTTTTATAATCCGTAGCCCAGTGCCCATCCCACAGAAGACACCCATTAGACCTCTGGATGGATTGTGAAGACAGAGTGAGATGAGGTTCACCAGGAGCACACGATGGCTCTTTAGTAAATGGTAGTTCAGTTCAGTCGCTCAGTCGTTTAGTAAATGGTAGTAGTTCTTATTTATGTTCTAATTTCTATGAC
>NW_011407271.1:0-607 GCF_000754665.1 Bison bison bison | reverse complement strand
TGAGCAGGGCTGGAGAGTCAGGCCCAAGCCATCAGCTCTCAGGACCTCCAGGGCCACATTTCAGCCATCTCCGGGCGTCCCCACGGTCCACAGTCCACCTGAGGACGCCCTCCTGTAGCCCCCAGACCCTCCTCAGTTGCAGACAGGTTTCTCGCTTTCCTGGGACAGAGGCTCTGCTCTGGCCCCTGGCTCTGTCCCAGGACGACCACCTGGGGTGGACTCCACTCACCACAGGGACACCTGCCCCAGCTCCCTTCTGCTTCCCATCCTGGGAGATGAGGTCTCCCCGACCGTGGCCTCCCCCAGGAAGGGCCCCGCACGTCCCCAGCAGCCCCCTTCAGCATGAGCTCTGACATCCTCCCGACTGAAATAAGGACTTAGTACCCTCTTCTCCTGCTAGAAGTCTGCCTCCTTGAAAGAGGCGGCGTCTCCACTTTCCCCTCCCTCCCTCCCTTCTTCCGTCATCCCTCCACCGGACTTAGTGGGCCGCACGCCCAGCACTGGGCCAGCCCCCAGAGATCCAGCAAGGAGCACAGGCCTGGAGACCCAGCCACTCACACTTGAGCGTCAGGAGTGGGCAAAGGGAGGTTTGCCCGCACCAACCTGC
>NW_011407270.1:0-755 GCF_000754665.1 Bison bison bison | reverse complement strand
GGGAGTGGCAGAACCTCTGACAGAACTGGCAATGTGGGAGCCTGTGGACCAAATACCGAGCTCAGTGATCTTGGAAGTAGTGGTAAAGGCTGTCATGATCTCTTAGGTGTGCGTGTAGGTGTAGTGGGCAGAGGGTGTCAGAAAAGCCAGCTGCCTTCAGATGTGAGAACCAGAGCAAAGAGAAATGGCAGAGATACAACCTAATACTGAAAGATGTCCTTGGAATTCTCTCTGATCCTGAGAAGTGGTAGGGACTCTCAGGATTTCTTTTTCAACATTTATTTATTTGGCTGCACCAGGTCTTAGTTGAGGCATGCAGAATATTTAGCTGCAGCATGTGGGATCTAGTTCCATGACCAGGGATCAAACCGGGACCCCCTGCATTGAGAGTGTGGAGTCTTAGCCACTGGACCATCCGGGAAGTCCATCAGAATTTATTCTGATGAAGGCTTTATACATATGTATATAAAAATTATTATTTGTTATAACGTCATTTGTCAACTGGCAAATTTGCAGGTTAATCCTTTTCTTACACTTGAAAGAATGGATTATCATATACCAAATATTTTTATGTATTTGATTTTGCTATTTTCACTCTATTAATTTATCTGTAACCACTAAAATGACTCCATTTTAGTAATTATGTACTTATATTTTTTTCCTGAAAGTCTCTTGACTCTCTCATGGTGAATTCCTCCAGACAGGCTCTCAAATCATTTGGAGAGATTATCCTTGCAAACTCTGATTGTGATGGT
>NW_011407269.1:0-578 GCF_000754665.1 Bison bison bison | reverse complement strand
AATATATAACCCACAGTAAATACACATCTGGTTTGTTGGAAGAGCAGCTACAGCCTCTGACATTGGAAGTGGTACCTCTTGAGGAGGGTTCAAGTTCAAGGACTATGGGACCTGTCCATCTGTAGTGCCCATGAGCTGCACCCAGGGGTGCCTCTGAAAGTGAAGGCAATAAATATATTCTAGGTCATCCTGAATCCCTGATCACAGATGCTGGCCAGTGGTTCCCCGAGGTTTGTTGTCCATGGTCAGTCATGTTCAGAACCTGGTGCTAGTAGCCCATAACCTTCTGTAGAGGCAACTATTGTATCATTCCTGCAGGGCTCAAAGCTGCCTTGTTGGTTTCTGAGGATAATCAAACTGGTGTGAATACGGTTGTATATCATCAAAACTGCACAATGTAACACAGATGCCGTTGGATACACATTATGCTTCTCCTCGCACACTGTATGCAAGTGTGTCCATAACATAGAAGTCATCTATCAAATAAGATTTAGTGAAATTCACTCAACAAACTATCTGAACCTTGCGTCATTGTTATGGATAGATTTTTATTTCTTTTTACTACCCTCTAATTTTTG
>NW_011407268.1:0-553 GCF_000754665.1 Bison bison bison | reverse complement strand
TGTTGCCTGAAGAATTCCATGGACAGAAGAGCCTGGTGGGCTACAGTGCATGGGGTCACAAAGAGTCAGACACTACTGAGTGAATAACACTTTCTTCTTTCAGCGTTAACACTTTAAGTACATCTACAAGTAAGAACCAACTTAATGCTTAGCCTGAGCTGTTCATCTTACTGGCTTTGGTATCAGGATGACGGTAGCCTTGTAAAATGAGTTTAGGAGTATTCCATTCTTTTTAATTTTTTGTAAGAGTTTGAAAAAGGGTAAATGTTTCAAATGTATGTGAAAGCCTAAAAAACAATGAGGAAAGAAATGGACTCCAAACTAGTAAATATTGAACATGAAAACATTAACAATAAAAATCTGAAAAAAAATCACCTCACTGCAAGTTAAGTATAAGTCAAAACAATTAGATACCTTAAAAACCTATTAGACTAACAAAAACAATTAATATATTAACAAGGATGGCAGAAAGTAGAAATTCATTATTGATAAGAAAGTAAGTTCGTAAAAATTTTAGGGAGGGAATTTGGTTATACACATATTTAACCTGATT
>NW_011407267.1:0-710 GCF_000754665.1 Bison bison bison | reverse complement strand
TTCCTCTATTCCTACGGCGGAACTCCCATTGTGTTCAGCACTAGGTCAGTCACACCATCTGCTTGATGAGTGCTTTAGGGGAGAGGGGTCATCTGCAGCCCTTCTATCTGCCTTCCATTCTGATGACTCCCTGCACGTGCTTGAGATGGACTAGGAATAACCCCATACCCCAAATGAGCCGTTCCAGGTGGCATCTGTATAACAGGGTGACTTACCATTCATGGTGAAATTCCACTGAGAACTGTAGAGGTGTGTATGGCAGAATGTTGTGACAGAGTGATGTGAACCGCTAACAGGCAGTTTGCTGCTCTTGAGCTTATTCAGGGAATCGTGCTACGATGAAAACACTGAAGGTTCACTCAAGTTATCACTTGTTTAATGTTAGGGAAGACATGGGTCTTTCTGGTGTCAGAAAAAGAAGCTTCTTAGAAGGTAGTAATGAGTAGTCTGGTGGATGTCTTTCCAATTTTGTTTGAATTTTCTTTTTTTTTTTTTTCCAGTTTTTTTTTAAAATTTCATTTTATTTTTAAACTTTACATAATTGTATTAGTTTTGCCAAATATCAAAATGAATCCATCACAGGTATACATGTGCTCCCCATCCTGAACCCTCCTCCCTCCTCCCTCCCCATACCATCCCTCTGGGTCATCCCAGTGCACTAGCCCCAAGCATCCAGTATCGTGCATTGAACCTGGACTGGCATCTCGTTT
>NW_011407266.1:0-597 GCF_000754665.1 Bison bison bison | reverse complement strand
TTTGCCTCACCCCTTCCCCATGAAATTCTACTAAATCATCAGTAATTTCACTAGAAAAAAAATCAGAAGTTTTCAAAAGGTCTAAATCTATAAGGTCTAAGACAGCAGGTGAGAAATACATAGCAAAGGAGAAAAATTGATATTTTGGGAAAAGGAATGTTGAAAGATGCTTTTAGCCAAGACAAAGCTACAACTGCAGTCTCTGGGTAAGAAAATGGATTGAGAAGTTGATCTTAAGAAGTAAGGCCATTCCTGCTACATATTCTCCAGAAATTCTGTGGAATTGGAGATAACAGTTCCTTATGAAGGCAACCATAGAAGATGGGGTTGAAAACAGGAGGAGTGGCTGAAAGCTTTAAGGGAACATTTGATCTTTTTCTCTATCCTGCATGCCAGGCAACTCTTCCTCCTCCAGTCTACAGAAGAATAGAAGTGATATCCGTGGAATGACAAACCACTCCAGGTATCAGGCACTGTCAGACGTGGAACTAAAGAGTATTGCTGAAAAAGGAGAGTAATTGGAATTCGGTGCTCTGGTTAGTAAAATCTCAGCTCCCTTTCCTCTACCTCCGTTCCTCAGCTTCCAGAATGCCAGCC
>NW_011407265.1:0-595 GCF_000754665.1 Bison bison bison | reverse complement strand
GAACTCCCCAGGTTGGTAGGTGCCCAATATGCTACTGGAGATCAGTGGAGAAATAACCCCAGAAAGAATTAAAGGATTTCAAAAGTAATGTGAGTCAACTGTATAAAATGGGTGCTGAATAATAGAATAGTATCTGTATCAGATGAAAATGGTCATCCCACTGTAGTTTCTATTGATCACATCCATCAGTAGAATTGTTTCTAGAACCACATGTCTGATTTTAGGAAAGACATTAACAAAGTGAAGCCATTTCTGAAAATCTGACTGTGTTGATTTGAGTCTGAAGATTCCATCATGGGACAAATAGAGGGGAAGGAACAGCATGTACTGAATGTCTAGTTAGAGCATAAGAAAGAAGATGAAAAGGTTGGAGGTAAACAGGAGGATGAAATAAGAATAGGTTAGCTTCCTAGGGGTTTAAACAATTAGTAAATGTGTAGGAAATGGCCCCAGAACACAAGTTATCTGGGATAAGGAAAGAGTCAAGTAGGGCATTCTACCCCTCTCTTGTTCTGAATAAGGGTGAGGAGTGTGTGTGTGTGTGTGTGTGGTGTGATTGTGTGTGTGTGTGTGTGTGTGGTGTGATGTGTGGGTG
>NW_011407264.1:0-650 GCF_000754665.1 Bison bison bison | reverse complement strand
TTATTTGATGCAGCTGTCACTAGCTAAATGATGGCTCTGACTATGATCAGACACAGGGACTGCATCAAACTTTTCCAGTGATTTTCCTACTCAGTTGCTAGTCAGGAGGTCCTCAGGGTTGGGAGCTCTGTGCAGAAGTCACAGTTTGGCGCTGGGTACAAACCTGATGCTGACGTTTCCCGTGAGGCCCAGATCTGGGCACCTGTCCTAGGCTTCACTGACCACGCCGCCACCAGCTCTGCCTACCCTGCATCTATGCCAATGTCCCATCAACGCTGGACCACTCTGAAGGAGGTGGAGAAGACTGTAAAACCCCATCTCAGTGTGCTCTGCAGCTGCTGGGCATCCCCTGTGTTTGCTCCCCACTGTTCCCAGACCTCATTACCCACCACTGTGGCCAACCCCAAATGCAAGTTTATGGTCTCAACTACCTATACTTTGTACCAACTAATATGTTGTTGCTGCTTAGTCATTAAGTTGTATACGACTCGTTGCAAACCCATGGACCGTAGCCCACCATTCTCTGTCATGGGAGGACAAGGCTCCTCTATCCTTGGGATTCTTCAGGCAAGAACACTAGAGTGGGTTGGCATGCCCTCCTTCAGGGAATCTTCCTGACCCATGTATATATCAAATCTGCATCTCCTACA
>NW_011407263.1:0-724 GCF_000754665.1 Bison bison bison | reverse complement strand
CTGTGCCTTTTCCACTAAATTTGGAATTATTACTGGCCACCGATACCAAAATAAACAAATAAATAAAGGACAGAAGAGTACCGACATTGGACATCATCTCCTTCAGAAGTTTGTTTTGTAGTTTCTGCCTTACAATAAAAGTTTTAACCAAATTAACTTTCTTTGCAGGGCTAAAAATGACTTAACGCTCTGAGGTCTATTACATATATGTCCTGACCTCCCATTACATATTAACTCAAAGCTCCTGGTGTGCACTGGCTTTAGTGTGCTGAACTGTGGAACTTTAGAAGGGGACCCATTAGAATGAGAGCACATCAAATGTTATACAGTGCCCAGCTGGCACTTCAAAATGTTAGAGCTGATAATAATAAATATGAATAGCCATTCACTAAAAGGGAGGTCACTAAAATTCTAGGTGGCTTCATTCATTACTTACAAATAAGAATCTGTCAACATTTCCATCAAACACATCTATTTATAGAATGTTACAGCCACAAAAGTTATTTTGGAATAGAGGCACCATTAAGAATGTCCATCAAAGACTATTTCTTCATAATGTTAAAAATAAGTTCCATTCAGCTCTATGAATCTGAAATACATAGAATACCATGTTTTGTTTTGTCACTAAGTTGCGTCCAACTCTTTCATGACCCCATGGACTGCAGCCCACCAAGCTTCTCTGTCCATGGAATTTCCCAGGCAACAATACTGGAGTAGGTTGCCA